>NW_025747521.1:0-7500 GCF_021184085.1 Oncorhynchus gorbuscha | reverse complement strand
TCTGGCCTTCATCTGTCCAATAGAAATCATTTCCATACAATGTACTTCGTAAGTATTCTGGCCTTCATACGTCCAATAGAAATCATTTCCATACAATGTACTTCGTAAGTATTCTGGCCTTCATACGTCCAATAGAAATCATTTCCATACAATGTACTTCGTAAGTATTCTGGCCTTCATCTGTCCAATAGAAATCATTTCCATACAATGTACTTCGTAAGTATTCTGGCCTTCATCTGTCCAATAGAAATCATTTCCATACAATGTACTTCGTAAGTATTCTGGCCTTCATACGTCCAATAGAAATCATTTCCACAGCAATAACCTAAACTGCTGACCTTCTATGCTGTAATCTGTGTCAGTCTCCAAATCAGTTATTTTCTCAATGTTTTTTGTCATGCACCTTTATATTCGGGGACGTGTCTGTGCCTTTTGTTCATACTGTCAACATATAGTACAGTGTATTTAGATGTAGGTAAAGTGTATCTACATGTAGGCAGAGAAAACATCACACGTAGATACATGCATGAATACACACACACGCTGAATGTCTGAATTAGTGGAATGTAATCAAGTTTCATTAGAATGTTCGTGCTGTTGCCTTATTCCTTTTCAGCTCCACTACACATCTGAGTAAACAATTAGGTCAAATCTTGTTAACGCCACCGAATGCAGGTTGGCAAGTACAAAACAGCTGTTCTTAGCTATTGTCACATTGACCTTGAAACAGAACTAAAGCTGTTACTGCAATAGGAAAGAAACAGAACAAAAGCTGTGTTAGTTAATTGCCCAGAATCTTTCTCCATATTCTCAAATCAAATCAAATTGTATTTGTCACATACACATGGTTAGCAGATGTTAGTGCGAGTGTAGCGAAATGCTTGTGCTTCTAGTTCCGACAATGCAGTAATAACCAACAAGTAATCTAGCTAACAATTCCAAAACTACTACCTTATAGACACAAGTGTAAGGGGATAAAGAATATGTACATAAATATATATATGAATGAGTGATGGTACAGAGCAGCATAGGCAAGATACAGTAGATGGTATTGAGTGCAGTATATACATATGAGATGAGTATGTAAACAAAGTGGTATAGTTAAAGTGGCTAGTGATACATGTATTACATTAGGATGCAGTAGATGATATAGAGTACAGTATATACGTATACATATGAGATGAATAATGTAGGGTATGTAAACATTATATTAGGTAGCATTGTTTAAAGTGGCTAGTGATATATTTTACATCATTTCCCATCAATTCCCATTATTAAAGTGGATGGAGTTGAGTCAGTATGTTGGCAGCAGCCACTCAATGTTAGTGGTGGCTGTTTAACAGTCTGATGGCCTTGAGATATAAGCTGTTTTTCAGACTCTCGGTCCCAGTTTTGATGCACCTGTACTGACCTCGCCTTCTGGATGATAGCGGGGTGAACAGGCAGTGGCTCGGGTGGTTGTTGTCCTTAATGATCTTTATGTCCTTCCTGTGACATCGGGTGGTGTAGGTGTCCTGGAGGGCAGGTAGTTTGCCCCCGGTGATGTGTTTTGCAGACCTCACTACCCTCTGGAGAGCCTTACGGTTGTGGGCGGAGCAGTTACCGTACCAGGCGGTGATACAGCCCGACAGGATGCTCTCGATTGTGCATCTGTAGAAGTTTGTGAGTGCTTTTGGTGACAAGCCAAATTTCTTCAGCCTCCTGAGGTTGAAAAGGCGCTGCTGCGCCTTCTTCACGATGCTGTCTGTGTGGGTGGACCAATTCAGTTTGTCTGTGATGTGTACGCCGAGGAACTTAAAACTCACTACCCTCTCCACTACTGTTCCATCGATGGGGATAGGGGGGTGTTCCCTCTGCTGTTTCCTGAAGTCCACAATCATCTCCTAAGATTTGTTGACGTTGAGTGTGAGGTTATTTACCTGACACCACACTCCGAGGGCCCTCACCTCCTCCCTGTAGGCCGTCTCGTCGTTGTTGGTAAATCAAGCCTACCACTGTTGTGTCGTCCGCAAACTTGATGATTGAGTTGGAGGCGTGCGTGGCCACGCAGTCGTGGGTGAACAGGGAGTACAGGAGAGGGCTCAGAACGCACCCTTGTGGGGCCCCAGTGTTGAGGATCAGCGGGGTGGAGATGTTGTTGCCTACCCTCACCACCTGGGGGCGGCCCGTCAAGAAGTCCAGTACCCAGTTGCACAGGGCGGGGTCGAAACCCAGGGTCTCAAGCTTGATGACGAGCTTGGAGGGCACTATGGTGTTAAATGCCGAGCTGTAGTCGATGTTGGTAATCAAGCCTACCACTGCATTCTCACATAGGTATTCCTCTTGTCCAGATGGGTTAGGGCAGTGTGCAGTGTGGTTGAGATTGCATCGTCTGTGGACCTATTTGGGCGGTAAGCAAATTGGACTGGGTCTAGGGTGTCAGGTAGGGTGGAGGTGATATGGTCCTTTTCCAGAATCTCATTGTTTGATTACAGTTTTTTCCAACTGCTTACACAAGTTTTCAAAACTATCTCCTACACACAATTCCCAAAACTGCACACACAAAATGCAAAATGCCTCACATCTCCTTCAAAATGTAACACTGCATTCAAAATGCCATAAACACATGTCAGAATGAAGCATTTGCATCAAATGGCAAACACTGCTTTCATAATAGTACATTTTTGGATATACCATGTAAACACGATTGTTCTAAATCTAAAGCTCTTTGTGTCATGTTTTGTCATTGGTTATCATGTCTTGTCTCTGTGCTTCCCTTCTATTCGTTTCCCTCTGCTGGTCTTATTAGGTTCTTTCCCTCTTTCTATCCCTCTCTTCCCCTCCCTCTCTCCTTCTCTCGCTCTCTCTCTCTATCGTTCCGTTCCTGCTCCCAGCTGTTCCTCATTCTCCTAACTACCTCATTTACTCTTTTCACACCTGTCCCCTATTTTTCCCTCTGATTAGAGCCCCTATTTCTCCCCCTATTTTCCGCTTCTGTCCTTGTCGGATCCTTGTATGATGTTCGCTGTTCTGTGTCCTTGTTTCGCCCTGTCGTGTTTTACCTTCTTCAGATGCTGCGTGTAAGCAGGTGTCAGTGTCAGCACGGCCGGTGCCTTGACCTGCAGTCTGTGGTCGAGTCTCCAGTCATTCCTCTCTACTGACGAGTGGATTTCAGTTTTCCTGTTTTTGCTTTCACCAAGATATTATCCAGGATTATCACCTTTGTCTAAGACTGGAATAAAGACTGTTTTCGTTAAGTTGCTTTTGGGTCCTCATTCACCTGCATAATAGAAGGATCCGACCAAGAATCCAGTCATTCCGTCGAGATCAATCTCGGCAGACACGAGCAGGAATTGTCTGCTGCTCGTCATGCCGTTGAGACCCTGGCCGCTCAGGTTTCCGACCTCTCAGGACAGTTTCAGAGTCTTCGTCTCGTGCCACCAGCTACTTCCTGGTCTTCAGAGTCTCTGGAACCTAGGGTTAATAACCCACCATGTTACTCTGGGCAGCCCACTAAGTGGCGCTCCTTTCTCACCCAGTGTGATATTGTGTTCTCTCTCCAACCCAACACATACTCTAGAGAGAGAGCTCGGATTGCTTACGTCATTTCACTCCTTACTGGTCGGGCTCGGGAGTGGGGCACAGCTATCTGGGAGGCAAGAGCTGAGTGTACTAACGATTATCTGAACTTTAAAGAGGAGATGATACGGGTTTTTGATCGTTCAATTTTTAGTAAGGAGGCTTCTAGGGCCCTGGCTTCCCTATGTCAAGGTGATCGATCCATAACGGATTACTCTATAGAGTTTCGCACTCTTGCTGCCTCCAGTGACTGGAACGAGCCGGCGTTGCTCGCTCGTTTTCTGGAGGGACTCCACGCTGAGGCTAAAGATGAGATTCTCTCCCGGGAGGTTCCTTCCAGCGTGGACTCTTTGATTGCACTCGCCATCCGCATAGAATGACGGGTAGATCTTCGTCACCGAGCTCGTGGAAGAGAGCTCGCGTTAACGGTGTTCCCCCTCTCCGCATCTCAACCATCTCCTCCCTCCGGCTCAGAGACTGAGCCCATGCAGCTGGGAGGTATTCGCATCTCGACTAAGGAGAGGGAACGGAGGATCACCAACCGCCTTTGCCTCTATTGCGGTTCTGCTGGACATTTTGTCATTTCATGTCCAGTAAAAGCCAGAGCTCATCAGTAAGCGGAGGGCTACTGGTGAGCGCTACTACTCAGGTCTCTCCATCAAGATCCTGTACTACCTTGTCGGTCCATCTACGCTGGACCGGTTTGGCTGCTTCCTGCAGTGCCTTGATAGACTCTGGGGCTGAGGGTTGTTTTATGGACGAAGCAAGGGCTCGGAAACATGACATTCCTCTCAGACAGTTAGGGAAGCCCACGCCCATGTTCGCCTTAGATGGTAGTCTTCTCCCCAGTATCAGATGTGAGACACTACCTTTAACCCTCACAGTATCTGGTAACCACAGTGAGACCATTTCCTTTTGATTTTCGTTCACCTTTTACACCTGTTGTTTTGGGTCATCCCTGGCTAGTATGTCATAATCCTTCTATTAATTGGTCTAGTAATTCTATCCTATCCTGGAACGTTTCTTGTCATGTGAAGTGTTTAATGTCTGCTATCCCTCCTGTTTCTTCTGTCCCCTCTTCTCAGGAGGAACCTGGTGATTTGACAGGAGTGCCGGAGGAATATCATGATCTGCGCACGGTCTTCAGTCGGTCCAGAGCCAACTCCCTTCCTCCTCACCGGTCGTATGATTGTTGTATTGATCTCCTTCCGGGGACCACTCCCCCTCGGGGTAGACTATACTCTCTGTCGGCTCCCGAACGTAAGGCTCTCGAGGATTATTTGTCTGTTTTTCTCGACGCCGGTACCGTGGTGCCTTCTTCTCTCTCCCGCCGGGCGCGGGGGTTTTTTTGTTAAGAAAAAGGACGGTACTCTGCGCCCCTGCGTGGATTATCGAGGGCTGAATGACATAACGGTTAAGAATCATTATCCGCTTCCCTTATGTCGTCAGCCTTCGAAATTCTGCAGGGAGCCAGGTTCTTTACTAAGTTGGACCTTCGTAACGCTTACCATCTCGTGCGCATCAGAGAGGGGGACGAGTGGAAAACGGCGTTTAACACTCCGTTAGGGCATTTTGAATACCGGGTTCTGCCGTTCGGTCTCGCTAATGCTCCAGCTGTTTTTCAGGCATTAGTTAATGACGTACTGAGAGACATGCTGAACATCTTTGTTTTCGTCTACCTTGACGATATCCTGATTTTTTCACCGTCACTCGAGATTCATGTTCAGCACGTTCGACGTGTACTCCAGCGCCTTTTAGAGAATTGTCTCTACGTGAAGGCTGAGAAGTGCGCCTTTCATGTCTCCTCTGTCACATTTCTCGGTTCTGTTATTTCCGCTGAAGGCATTCAGATGGATCCCGCTAAGGTCCAGGCTGTCAGTGATTGGCCCGTTCCAAAGTCACGTGTCGAGTTGCAGCGCTTTCTAGGTTTCGCTAATTTCTATCGGCGTTTCATTCGTAATTTCGGTCAAGTTGCTGCCCCTCTCACAGCTCTTACTTCTGTCAAGATGTGTTTTAAGTGGTCCGGTTCCGCCCAGGAGCTTTTGATCTCCTCAAGAAGCGTTTTACATCCGCTCCTATCCTTGTTACTCCTGACGTCACTAAACAATTCATTGTCGAGGTTGACGCTTCAGAGGTGGGCGTGGGAGCCATTCTATCCCAGCGCTTCCATTCTGACGATAAGGTCCATCCTTGCGCTTATTTTTCTCATCGCCTGTCGCCATCGGAACGCAACTATGATGTGGGTAATCTTGAACTGCTCGCCATCCGCTTAGCCCTAGGCGAATGGCGACAGTGGTTGGAGGGGGCGACCGTTCCTTTTGTCGTTTGGACTGACCATAAGAACCTTGAGTACATCCGTTCTGCCAAACGACTTAATGCACGTCAAGCTCGTTGGGCGTTGTTTTTCGCTCGTTTCGAGTTCGTGATTTCTTATCGCCCGGGTAATAAGAACACCAAGCCTGATGCCTTATCCCGTCTCTTTAGTTCTTCTGTGGCTTCTACCGACCCCGAGGATTCTCCTGAAGGGCGTGTGGTCGGGTTGACTGTCTGGGGAATTGAGAGACAGGTAAAGCAAGCACTCACTCACACTGCGTCGCCGCGCTTGTCCTAGTAACCTTCTTTTTCGTTCCTGTCTCTACTCCTCTGGCTGTTCTTCAGTGGGCTCACTCTGCCAAGTTAGCTGGCCACCCCGGCGTTCGGGGCACGCTTGCTTCTATTCGCCAGCGGTTTTGGTGGCCTACTCAGGAGCGTGACACGCGCCGTTTCGTGGCTGCTTGTTCGGACTGCGCGCAGACTAAGTCAGGTAACTCCCTCCTGCCGGTCGTCTCCAGACCGCTTCCCATTCCTTCTCGACCATGGTCTCACATCGCCTTAGGACCAAGGGTCCCCAAACTTTTTCCTGTGAGGGCCACATAACTTTTCCCTTCTCTGATGGGGGCCGGTGTCAGTTTGTAACAGAAAAAGTGTGACGATCGGAGGGGGAGCTTAAAAATGTATTGTTTTCCAGAAAGCCACACATAACCAAATAACCCTTTCCAGGTTCTTTACAGAAAAAAGTCAGGAAACAAATAATAACACTATTAATGAAATAAATAATAACTAAATAACCCTCTCTGAGTTCTTCACAGAAAAAAACAGGAAATAAATAATAACTAAATAACTCTCTGGGTTCTTCATAGAAAAAAGCCATGGACATTAACTTTCTGTCGTGCCATGCACAATCTTAACAGATAAAAGTTCAGCTCAGTTGTCAGAGCAGAATCTCTCTGACACATATGAGCAGTCTCTTAACGTTCTTGTGTTCCTTCCTTATAATCCTTTTGTAGGTTCCAGTAGGCTTTGTAGACACCGCTGTTTGCAGCTCTCTCTCATCAACTTTCCTGTGAAACCACAAAAGAAGCAGGTTGAGAAACTGAACTAAGTGATACAGCACCTACACAGCACAAAACATTTCACTACCAGTATGGTTGTAAAGATGGATTTTATCCCAGTAGATTTTATTATGATTATATTTGTTTATGCTCAGAATGACTCATTCAAGTCAGAAAAGTGAGCTTACCTATGTATGTTCATCAGTGTGAACTGTGGGCCTGCATCTGGCTGGTGAGAAGTTGAATATCAGGTTCCATTCTAGTTACAGCCAGTCTCAAGCACTGATGCAAATGTTCATCTGTCAATCTTGATCTCATCGGGGTTTTCAGCAGTTTCATGCGAGAAAGGTTTTCTCGCAGATATACGTGCTGCCAAAACTGTGGACATTTTCATTGCGTGTTTTTGATGTTTGGATATGTGTTGTTTGGGAGGGCGGCATAGAAGTCAATGAGACTGTTGGGCTTGAATGCGTCTTTCAGAACATCACAGTTCTGTAACAGCTAACTCAAACTGATATGAAGGCTGGGCTTCATCAATGTCGGCAACAAAGGGGTTCTGAAAAAGACAGAT
>NW_025747520.1:35000-54079 GCF_021184085.1 Oncorhynchus gorbuscha | reverse complement strand
AGAATGCTACGGTCAAGAGTAGTAGTCTTTCACAGAATGCTACGGTCAGGAGTAGTGGTCTTTCACAGAATGCTACGGTCAGGAGTAGTGGTCTTTCACAGAATGCTACGGTCAGGAGTAGTGGTCTTTCACAGAATGCTACGGTCAGGATTAGTGGTCTTTCACAGAATGCTACGGTCAAGAGTAGTCGTCTTTCACAGAATGCTACGGTCAGGAGTAGGCATCTTTCACAGAATGCTGCGGTCAGGAGTAAGCATCTTTCACAGAATGATAGTCAGGAGTAGTCATCTTCACAGAATGATAGTCAGAGTAGTCGTCTTCACAGAATGCCACGGTCAGGAGTAGTCATCTTTCACAGAATGCTGCTGTCAGGAGTAGTCATCTTTCACAGAATGCTGCTGTGGTCAGGAATCAGGAGTCATCTTTCACAGAATGCTACGGTCAAGAGTAGTCTTCTTTCACAGAATGCTACGGTCAGGAGTAGTGGTCTTCACAGAATGATAGTCAGGAGTAGTCATCTTTCACAGAATTCTACGGTCAAGAGTAGTCTTCTTTCACAGAATGCTACGGTCAGGAGTAGTGGTCTTTCATAGAATGCTACGGTCAGGAGTAGTGGTCTTTCACAGAATGGCTACGGTCAGGAGTAGTCATCTTTCACATAAATATGGTCAGGAGTAGTGGTCTTCCACAGAATGCAACGGTCAGGAGTAGTGGTCTTTCACAGAATGCTACGGTCAGGAGTAGTAGTCTTTCACAGAATGCTACGGTCAGGAGTAGTGGTCTTTCACAGAATGCTACGGTCAGGGTAGTGGTCTTTCACAGAATGCTACCGTCAGGAGTGGTGGTCTTTCACAGAATGCTACGGTCAGGAGTAGTGATCTTTCACAGAATGCTACGGTCAGGAGTAGTGGTCTTTCACATAAATAGTCAGGAGTAGTGGTCTTTCACAGATGGCTGCGGTCAGAAGTAGTGGTCTTTCACAGATGGCTACGGTCAGGAAGTGGTCTTTCACAGATGGCTACGGTCAGGAGTAGTGGTCTTTCACAGATGGCTCGGTCAGGAGTAGTGGTCTTTCACAGAATGCTACGGTCAGGAGTAGTGGTCTTTCACAGAATGCTCCGGTCAGAAGTAGTGGTCTTTCACAGAATGCTCCGGTCAGGAGTAGTCATCTTTCACAGAATGCTACGGTCAGGAGTAGTCATCTTTCACAGAATGCTACGGTCAGGAGTAGTCATCTTTCACAGAATGCTATGGTCAGGAGTAGTGGTCTTTCACATAAATAGTCAGGAGTAGTGGTCTTTCACAGAATGCTACGGTCAACAGTAGTCATCTTTCACAGAATGCTGCAGTCAGAAGTAGTCATCTTTCACAGAATGCTGCAGTCAGGAGTAGTCATCTTTCACAGAATGATAATCAGGAGTAGTTGTCTTTCACAGAATGCTATGGTCAGGAGTAGTCATCTTTCACAGAATCCGGTCAAGAGTTGTCATCTTTCACAGAATGATACGGTCAAGAGTAGTTATCTTTCACAGAATGCTACGGTCAAGAGTAGTCGTCTTTCACAGAATGCTACGGTCAAGAGTAGTGGTCTTTCACAGAATGCTACGGTCAGGAGTAGTGGTCTTTCACAGAATGCTACGGTCAG
This sequence comes from Oncorhynchus gorbuscha, assembly GCF_021184085.1. Lineage (NCBI taxonomy): Eukaryota > Metazoa > Chordata > Actinopteri > Salmoniformes > Salmonidae > Oncorhynchus > Oncorhynchus gorbuscha. Next base: position 52,434 of record NW_025747520.1, on the reverse strand, counting down.
GAGTAGTGGTCTTTCACAGAATGCTACGGTCAAGAGTAGTCATCTTTCACAGAATGCTACGGTCAAAGAGTAGTAGTCTTTCACAGAATGCTACGGTCAGGAGTAGTGGTCTTTCACAGAATGCTACGGTCAGGAGTGTAGTGTCTTTCACAGAATGCTACGGTCAGGAGTAGTGGTCTTTCACAGAATGCTACGGTCAGGATTAGTGGTCTTTCACAGAATGCTACGGTCAAGAGTAGTCATCTTTCACAGAATGCTACGGTCAGGAGTAGGCATCTTTCACAGAATGCTGCGGTCAGGAGTAAGCATCTTTCACAGAATGATAGTCAGGAGTAGTCATCTTTCACAGAATGATAGTCAGGAGTAGTCATCTTTCACAGAATGCTGCAGTCAGGAGTAGTCATCTTTCACAGAATGATAGTCAGGAGTGGTCTTTCACAGAATGCTACGGTCAGGAGTAGTTCTTTCACAGAATGCTACGGTCAGGAGTAGTGGTCTTTCCTACGGTCAGAGTAGTCGTCTTTCACAAAATGTTACGGTCAGGAGTAGTGGTCTTTCACAGAATGCTACGGTCAAGAGTTGCCATCTTTCACAGAATGCTACGGTCAGGAGTAGTCATCTTTCACAGAATGCTACGGTCAAGAGTAGTCATCTTTCACAGAATGCTACGGTCAAGAGTAGTCATCTTTCACAGAATGCTACGGTCAAGAGTAGTCATCTTTCACAGAATGATAGTCAGGAGTAGTCATCTTTCACAGAATGATAGTCAGGAGTAGTGGTCTTTCACAGAATGATAGTCAGGAGTAGTCATCTTTCACAGAATGATAGTCAGGAGTAGTGGTCTTTCACAGAATGCTACGGTCAAGAGTAGTGGTCTTTCACAGAAATTATACGGTCAGGAGTAGTGGTCTTTCACAGAATTATACGGTCAGGGTAGGCATCTTTCACAGAATGCTGTGGTCAGGGTAAGCATCTTTCACAGAATGATAGTCAGGGTAGTCATCTTTCACAGAATGATAGTCAGGAGTTGTCATCTTTCACAGAATGCTGCAGTCAGGAGTAGTCATCTTTCACAGAATGCTGCAGTCAGGAGTAGTCATCTTTCACAGAATGATAGTCAGGAGTAGTCATCTTTCACAGAATGCTAGGTCAGGAGTAGTCATTTCACAGAATGCTGCGGTCAGGAGTAGTGGTCTTTCACAGAATGATAATAGTCATCTTTCACAGAATGATCAGGAGTCACAGAATGCTTTCAGGAGTAATGTCATCTTTCACAGAATGATAGTCAGGAGTAGTCGTTTTCACAGAATGCTACGGTCAGGGTAGTCATCTTTCAGTAGTCATCTTTCACAGAATGGTCAGGGTAGTCATCTTTCACAGAATGCTACGGTCAAGAGTAGTCTTCTTTCACAGAATGCTACGGTCAGGAGTAGTGGTCTTTCACAGAATGCTACGGTCAGGAGTAGTGGTCTTTCACAGAATGCTACGGTCAGGAGTAGTCATCTTTCACAGAATGCTGCAGTCAGGAATAGTCATCTTTCACAGAATGCTATGGTCAGGAGTAGTCATCTTTCACAGAATGCTACGGTCAAGAGTAGTGGTCTTTCACAGAATGATACGGTCAGGAGTAGGGTCTTTCACAGAATGATAGTCAGGAGTAGTCATCTTTCACAGAATGATAGTCAGGAGTAGTGGTCTTTCACAGAATGCTAGTCAGGAGTAGTGGTCTTTCACAGAATTATACGGTCAGGAGTAGTGGTCTTTCACAGAATGATAGTCAGGAGTAGTTATCTTTCACAGAATGATAGTCAGGAGTTGTCATCTTTCACAGAATGATAGTCAGGAGTGGTCAGGAGTAGAGTCATCTTTCACAGAATTATACGGTCAGGAGTAGTGGTCTTTCAGAATGATAGTCAGAGTAGTCATCTTTCACAGAATGATAGTCAGGAGTAGTCATCTTTCACAGAATGCTGCAGTCAGGAGTAGTCATCTTTCACAGAATGATAGTCAGGAGTAGTCGTCTTTCACAGAATGCTCCGGTCAGGAGTAGTCATCTTTCACAGAATGCTGCTGTCAGGAATAGTCATCTTTCACAGAATGCTACGGTCAGGAGTAGTGGTCTTTCACAGAATGCTACGGTCAGGAGTAGTCGTCTTTCACAGAATGCTACGGTCAGGAGTAGTCATCTTTCACAGAATGATAGTCAGGAGTAGTCATCTTTCACAGAATGCTACAGTCAAGAGTAGTGTCTTTCACAGAATGATACGGTCAGGAGTAGTGGTCTTTCACAGAATGATAGTCAGGAGTCATCTTTCACAGAATGATAGTCAGGAGTAGTCATCTTTCACAGAATGCTATGGTCAGGAGTAGTTGTCTTTCACAGAATGCTACGGTCAAGAGTAGTGGTCTTTCAGAATGATACGGTCAGGAGTAGTGGTCTTTCACAGAATGATAGTCAGGAGTAGTCATCTTTCACAGAATGATAGTCAGGAGTAGTGGTCTTTCTTTCACAGAAGAATGGTCAGGAGTAGTGGTCTTTCACAGAATCAGGAGTTGTCATCTTTCACAGAATGCTGCAGTCAGGAGTAGTCATCTTTCACAGAATGATAGTCAGGAGTAGTCGTCTTTCACAGAATGCTACGGTCAGGAGTAGTCATCTTTCACAGAATGCTGCTGTCAGGAATAGTCATCTTTCAGAATTCTACGGTCAGGAGTAGTCATCTTTCACAGAATGCTACGGTCAAGAGTAGTCTTCTTTCACAGAATGCTACGGTCAGGAGTAGTGGTCTTTCACAGAATGCTACGGTCAGGAGTAGTGGTCTTTCACAGAATGCTACGGTCAGGAGTAGTCGTCTTTCACAGAATGCTGCAGTCAGGAATAGTCATCTTTCACAGAATGCTATGGTCAGGAGTAGTCATCTTTCACAGAATGCTACGGTCAAGAGTAGTGGTCTTTCACAGAATGATACGGTCAGGAGTAGTGGTCTTTCACAGAATGATAGTCAGGAGTAGTCATCTTTCACAGAATGATAGTCAGGAGTAGTGGTCTTTCACAGAATGCTAGTCAGGAGTAGTGGTCTTTCACAGAATTATACGGTCAGGAGTAGTGGTCTTTCACAGAATGATAGTCAGGAGTAGTTATCTTTCACAGAATGATAGTCAGGAGTTGTCATCTTTCACAGAATGATAGTCAGGAGTAGTGGTCTTTCACAGAATGCTACGGTCCAGAGTAGTGGTCTTTCACAGAATTATACGGTCAGGAGTAGTGGTCTTTCACAGAATGATAGTCAGGAGTAGTGGTCTTTCACAGAATGATAGTCAGGAGTAGTCATCTTTCACAGAATGCTGCAGTCAGGAGTAGTCATCTTTCACAGAATGATAGTCAGGAGTAGTCGTCTTTCACAGAATGCTCCGGTCAGGACTAGTCATCTTTCACAGAATGCTGCTGTCAGGAATAGTCATCTTTCACAGAATGCTACGGTCAGGAGTAGTCGTCTTTCACTAGAATGCTTTCACAGAATGCTACGGTCAGGAGTAGTCAGTCTTTCACAGAATGATAGTCAGGAGTAGTCATCTTTCACAGAATGCTACAGTCAAGAGTAGTGGTCTTTCACAGAATGATACGGTCAGGAGTAGTGGTCTTTCACAGAATGATAGTCAGGAGTAGTGGTCTTTCACAGAATGCTACGGTCTAGAGTAGTGGTCTTTCACAGAATTATACGGTCAGGAGTAGTGGTCTTTCACAGAATTATACGGTCAGGAGTAGTGGTCTTTCACAGAATGATAGTCAGGAGTAGTTATCTTTCACAGAATGATAGTCAGGAGTTGTCATCTTTCACAGAATGATAGTCAGGAGTAGTGGTATTTCACAGAATGCTACGGTCTAGAGTAGTGGTCTTTCACAGAATTATACGGTCAGGAGTAGTGGTCTTTCACAGAATGATAGTCAGGAGTAGTGGTCTTTCACAGAATGATAGTCAGGAGTAGTCATCTTTCACAGAATGCTGCAGTCAGGAGTAGTCATCTTTCACAGAATGATAGTCAGGAGTAGTCGTCTTTCACAGAATGCTACGGTCAGGAGTAGTCATCTTTCACAGAATGCTGCTGTCAGGAATAGTCATCTTTCACAGAATGCTACAGTCAGGAGTAGTCGTCTTTCACAGAATGCTACGGTCAGGAGTAGTGGTCTTTCACAGAATGATAGTCAGGAGTAGTCATCTTTCACAGAATGCTACGGTCAAGAGTAGTCTTCTTTCACAGAATGCTACGGTCAGGAGTAGTGGTCTTTCATAGAATGCTACGGTCAGGAGTAGTGGTCTTTCACAGAATGCTACGGTCAGGAGTAGTCATCTTTCACAGAATGCTATGGTCAGGAGTAGTGGTCTTCCACAGAATGCAACGGTCAGGAGTAGTGGTCTTTCACAGAATGCTACGGTCAGGAGTAGTAGTCTTTCACAGAATGCTACGGTCAGGAGTAGTGGTCTTTCACAGAATGCTACGGTCAGGAGTAGTGGTCTTTCACAGAATGCTACCGTCAGGAGTAGTGGTCTTTCACAGAATGCTACGGTCAGGAGTAGTGATCTTTCACAGAATGCTACGGTCAGGGTAGTGGTCTTTCACATAAATAGTCAGGAGTAGTGGTCTTTCACAGATGGCTACGGTCAGGAGTAGTGGTCTTTCACAGATGGCTACGGTCAGGAGTAGTGGTCTTTCACAGATGGCTACGGTCAGGAGTAGTGGTCTTTCACAGATGGCTACGGTCAGGAGTAGTGGTCTTTCACAGAATGCTACGGTCAGGAGTAGTGGTCTTTCACAGAATGCTCCGGTCAGGAGTAGTGGTCTTTCACAGAATGCTCCGGTCAGGAGTAGTCATCTTTCACAGAATGCTATGGTCAGGAGTAGTGGTCTTTCACATAAATAGTCAGGAGTAGTGGTCTTTCACAGATGGCTACGGTCAGGAGTAGTGGTCTTTCACAGATGGCTACGGTCAGGAGTAGTGGTCTTTCACAGAATGCTACGGTCAGGAGTAGTGGTCTTTCACATAAATAGTCAGGAGTAGTGGTCTTTCACAGATGGCTACGGTCAGGAGTAGTGGTCTTTCACAGATGGCTACGGTCAGGAGTAGTGGTCTTTCACAGATGGCTACGGTCAGGGTAGTGGTCTTTCACAGAATGCTACGGTCAGGAGTAGTGGTCTTTCACATAAATAGTCAGGAGTAGTGGTCTTTCACAGATGGCTACGGTCAGGAGTAGTAGTCTTTCACAGAATGCTACGGTCAGGAGTAGTGGTCTTTCACAGAATGCTACGGTCAGGAGTAGTGGTCTTTCACAGAATGCTACCGTCAGGAGTAGTGGTCTTTCACAGAATGCTACGGTCAGGAGTAGTGATCTTTCACAGAATGCTACGGTCAGGAGTAGTGGTCTTTCACATAAATAGGTCAGGAGTAGTGGTCTTTCACAGAAATACGGTCAGGAGTAGTGGTCTTTCACAGATGGCTACGGTCAGGAGTAGTGGTCTTTCACAGATGGCTACGGTCAGGAGTAGTGGTCTTTCACAGATGGCTACGGTCAGGAGTAGTGGTCTTTCACAGATGGCTACGGTCAGGAGTAGTGGTCTTTCACAGAATGCTACGGTCAGGAGTAGTGGTCTTTCACAGAATGCTCCGGTCAGGAGTAGTGGTCTTTCACAGAATGCTCCGGTCAGGAGTAGTCATCTTTCACAGAATGCTATGGTCAGGAGTAGTGGTCTTTCACATAAATAGTCAGGAGTAGTGGTCTTTCACAGATGGCTACGGTCAGGAGTAGTGGTCTTTCACAGATGGCTACGGTCAGGAGTAGTGGTCTTTCACAGAATGCTACGGTCAGGAGTAGTGGTCTTTCACATAAATAGTCAGGAGTAGTGGTCTTTCACAGATGGCTACGGTCAGGAGTAGTGGTCTTTCACAGATGGCTACGGTCAGGAGTAGTGGTCTTTCACAGATGGCTACGGTCAGGAGTAGTGGTCTTTCACAGAATGCTACGGTCAGGGTAGTGGTCTTTCATATAAATAGTCAGGAGTAGTGGTCTTTCACAGATGGCTACGGTCAGGAGTAGTGGTCTTTCACAGATGGCTACGGTCAGGAGTAGTGGTCTTTCACAGAATGCTACGGTCAGGAGTAGTGGTCTTTCACATAAATAGTCAGGAGTAGTTGTCTTTCACAGATGGCTACGGTCAGGAGTAGTGGTCTTTCACAGAAATAGTCAGGAGTAGTCATCTTTCACAGAATGATAGTCAGGAGTAGTAATCTTTCACAGAATGCTGCAGTCAGGAGCAGTTATTTTTCACAGAATGATAGTCAGGAGTATTCCTCTTTAAAAACAATACATTGACAGCTCTTAGATCCGCACACTGCTGTGGCCCGTGCGCATGTAATGGCTCTTTAACGGGACTCGGTCCGAGCGGTTCTTAGAGTTTGGGTCACGTGCCAAGATCGGCTATGCCAGCCGGTAGAGGCTCGACTGTGTTACCTCTAGCGTACCGCTTAATGAGAGAGTGAAGAGAGAGAGAGTGTTGTTGATATTGTAAACCGGTGACAGGTATCGTCCCTTACGTCGTGTCCTTCTTATCTTACCTCCGGTACTCCCTTGATGGTGTGTATAAAAGAGAATAGAAGATGACGCGAGGCTGAGTGAGTTTAACGGGAAGATGCTCCTCGTCAGTGTGCCTGTGCTCCTTCTGCTTTTGGTAGTCGGTAAAGATGCGGCTGACCTCCCCGCGACAGACGCGTCGTTTCTCCCGGACCTGGAGCTGCGTAGCGGCGGACAACCCGGTCCGTCGCTACCCACTTCTCCGACCACCTCTCTAGACCGCTTCCAGGTTCAGCCCCGGGAGGAGTATGCCTCGCCGGGTATTGCCTTGGCCCGGTCCGCCGAGGAACCGTCCGCGACCACGGAGGACGGCGGCGAGTCGCACCGCCACGGCGGGGGGTTTCAGATGGTGCAGTGGGAATGGAGCTACGTTCAGACGCCTTACATTATCGCGATATGGATCCTGGTGGCCAGCGTCGCGAAAATCCGTAAGTGGGGGACATCTGACCCTATTATCAGAATGTACTGACATATAACCGAGTTACCAAGCAACCATTTGATCTTTGTCATATCCCGCAGTCTATAAAAGCTATTTTAGCAAAACCTATAAATATGGCTATGACACATGCAGGGCTGTTTTAGTCTATTTGACGATCTTAAACTATTTTAAATGTAAAGTTCGATGTAACAGGAATTTACCAGCGACACTAAAGAGAAGTCCTTCTAGATATAATGGTCAGCTGGGTATTTATAGAGAAGTCCTAGATGTAATGGTCAGCTGGGTATTTAAAGAGAAGTCCTTCTAGATGTAATGGTCAGCTGGGTATTTATAGAGAAGTCCTTCTAGATGTAATGGTCAGCTAGGTATTTAAAGAGAAGTCCTTCTAGATGTAATGGTCAGCTAGGTATTTATAGAGAAGTCCTTCTAGATGTAATGGTCAGCTAGGTATTTAAAGAGAAGTCCTTCTAGATGTAATGGTCAGCTAGGTATTTAAAGAGAGTCCTTCTAGATGTAATGGTCAGCTAGGTATTTATAGAGAGTCCTTCTAGATGTAATGGTCAGCTAGGTATTTATAGAGAAGTCCTTCTAGATGTAATGGTCAGCTGGGTATTTAAAAAGAAGTCCTTCTAGATATAATGGTCAGCTAGGTATTTAAAGAGAAGTCCTTCTAGATATAATGGTCAGCTAGGTATTTAAAGAGAAGTCCTTCTAGATATAATGGTCAGCTAGGTATTTATAGAGAAGTCCTTCTAGATGTAATGGTCAAAGAGAAGTCCTTCTAGATGTAATGGTCAGCTAGGTATTTATAGAGAAGTCCTTCTAGATGTAATGGTCAGCTAGGTATTTAAAGAGAAGTCCTTCTAGATGTAATGGTCAGCTAGGTATTTATAGAGAAGTCCTTCTAGATGTAATGGTCAGCTAGGTATTTAAAGAGAAGTCCTTCTAGATGTAATGGTCAGCTAGGTATTTATAAAGAGAAGTCCTTCTAGATGTAATGGTCAGCTAGGTATTTATAGAGAAGTCCTTCTAGATGTAATGGTCAGCTGGGTATTTAAAAAGAAGTCCTTCTAGATATAATGGTCAGCTAGGTATTTAAAGAGAAGTCCTTCTAGATATAATGGTCAGCTAGGTATTTAAAGAGAAGTCCTTCTAGATATAATGGTCAGCTAGGTATTTATAGAGAAGTCCTTCTAGATGTAATGGTCAAAGAAGTCCTTCTAGATGTAATGGTCAGCTAGGTATTTATAGAGAAGTCCTTCTAGATGTAATGGTCAGCTAGGTATTTAAAGAGAAGTCCTTCTAGATGTAATGGTCAGCTAGGTATTTATAGAGAAGTCCTTCTAGATGTAATGGTCAGCTAGGTATTTAAAGAGAAGTCCTTCTAGATGTAATGGTCAGCTAGGTATTTAAAGAGAAGTCCTTCTAGATGTAATGGTCAGCTAGGTATTTATAGAGAAGTCCTTCTAGATGTAATGGTCAGCTAGGTATTTATAGAGAAGTCCTTCTAAATGTAATGGTCAGCTGGGTATTTAAAAAGAAGTCCTTCTAGATATAATGGTCAGCTAGGTATTTAAAGAGAAGTCCTTCTAGATATAATGGTCAGCTAGGTATTTATAGAGAGGTCCTTCTAGATGTAATGGTCAAAGAGAAGTCCTTCTAGATGTAATGGTCAGCTAGGTATTTATAGAGAAGTCCTAGATGTAATGGTCAGCTGGGTATTTATAGAGAAGTCCTTCTAGATGTAATGGTCAGCTGGGTATTTATAGAGAAGTCCTAGATGTAATGGTCAGCTGGGTATTTAAAGAGAAGTCCTTCTAGATGTAATGGTCAGCTGGGTATTTATAGAGAAGTCCTTCTAGATGTAATGGTCAGCTGGGTATTTATAGAGAAGTCCTTCTAGATGTAATGGTCAGCTAGGTATTTATAGAGAAGTCCTTCTAGATGTTATGGTCAGCTAGGTATTTATAGAGAAGTCCTAGATGTAATGGTCAGCTGGGTATTTAAAGAGAAGTCGTTCTAGATATAATGGTCAGCTGGGTATTTATAGAGAAGTCCTAGATGTAATGGTCAGCTAGGTATTTATAGAGGTCCTTCTAGATGTAATGGTCAGCTAGGTACAGTGGGGCAAAAACGTATTTAGTCAGCCACCAATTGTGCAAGTTCTCCCACTTAAAAAATTGAGAGAGGCCTGTAATTTTCATCATAGGTACACTTCAACTATGACAGACAAAATGAGAAGAAAAATCCAGAAAATCACATTGCAGGATTTTTTAAATGAATTTATTTGCAAATTATGGTGGAAAATACGTATTTTTTCCCTCACTTTGTCTGTCATAGTTGAAGTGAACCTATGATGAAAATGACAGGCCTCTCCCATCTTTTTAAGCGGGAGAACTTGCACTAAATACATGTTTTCCCCCAGTGCATATGGATGTTACATGATACCTAATGGGTTGTGGGCTTCCTCTAACCCATCGCTTTCTACACCGTATAATAATAATACGATTCAATTATATCTTCACATTTTTTAAAAACAAAACAGTCTCTCAATTCCAGTCATTCCAATACCTGTAATACCCCTTGATCTTCAAGAATAGGATTTATTGTTAAATAGTTTTTACCTGAGCAGAACCCCGTAAAACTACGGTTGTATTAACCCAGTTCCATTCTGTTGTTTGTGATTTTGTTGTCATGGACAACTGATTGGGGCTCGTTGATTCGGGTTTTAAAAAATAAACGCTTTGTTCATGGATTGGCAGCCTTTGAGCGCGACTGAAAAATGCTATTTCACATGTGATAAATGAATGTCGTGTGCTGCATTTCTTATTGTTTACCTTTTAGTTGGTGACACTTTGATATGTTGATAAAATGCAGCTGTTTAAAGGGGAAATAACAAAACGGCCGCCCCGCCTCTGTTTTGGTAAAAAGCTGAAGGATGGGGCCTGGAGAAATGTAACCACTCTCAGATTAAACAGACAGAGCTGTGGATACAAGGACTGACCATCCATGATATCAACATTATAGTTATAACCATGTTATGAGGCTATACAGGACTGACCATCCATCAACATTATAGTTATAACCATGTTATGAGGCTATATAGGACTGACCATCCATTATAGTTATAACCATGTTATGAGGCTATACAGGACTGACCATCCATCAACATTATAGTTATAACCATGTTATGAGGCTATACAGGACTGACCATCCATAGTTATAACCATGTTATGAGGCTATACAGGACTGATCCATCCATTATAGTTATAACCATGTTATGAGGCTATACAGGACTGATCCATAACATTATAGTTATAACCAATAGGCTACTGACCATCCATCAATATTACTGTACCAATACTACTACCATCTCTACTGTACCAATACTACTACCATCTCTACTGTACCAATACCAATACTACTACCATCTCTCTACTGTACCAATACTACTACCATCTCTACTGTACCAATACTACTGTCTCTACTGTACCAATACTACTACCATCTCTACTGTACCAATACTACTACCATCTCTACTGTACCAATACTACTACCATCTCTACTGTACCAATACTACTACCATCTCTACTGTACCAATACTACTACCATCTCTACTGTACCAATACTACTACCATCTCTACTGTACCAATACTACTACCATCTCTACTGTACCAATACTACTACCATCTCTACTGTACCAATACTAATCTCTACTGTACTACCATCTCTACTGTACCAATACTACTACCATCTCTCTACTGTACCAATACTACTACCATCTCTACTGTACCAATACTACTACCATCTCTACTGTACCAATACTACTACCATCTCTACTGTACCAATACTACTACCATCTCTACTGTACTACTACTACCATCTCTACTGTACCAATACTACTACCATCTCTACTGTACCAATACTACTACCATCTCTACTGTACCAATACTACTACCATCTCTACTGTACCAATACTACTACCATCTCTACTGTACCAATACTACTACCATCTCTGTACCAATACTACTGCCATCTCTACTGTACCAATACTACTACCATCTCTACTGTACCAATACTACTGCCATCTCTACTGTACCAATACTACTACCATCTCTACTGTACCAATACTACTACCATCTCTACTGTACCAATACTACTACCATCTCTACTGTACCAATACTACTACCATCTCTACTGTACCAATACTACTACCATCTCTACTGTACCAATACTACTACCATCTCTACTGTACCAATACTACTACTGTACCAATACTACTACCATCTCTACTGTACCAATACTACTACATCTCTACTGTACCAATACTACTACCATCTCTACTGTACCAATACTACTACCATCTCTACTGTACCAATACTACTACCATCTCTACTGTACCAATACTACTACCATCTCTACTGTACCAATACTACTACCATCTCTACTGTACCAATACTACTACCATCTCTACTGTACCAATACTACTGCCATCACTCTACTACTACTCTCTACTGTACCAATACTACTACCATCTCTACTGTACCAATACTACTACCATCTCTACTGTACCAGTACTACTACCAATACTACTACCATCTCTACTGTACCAATACTACTACCATCTCTACTGTACCAATACTACTACCATCTCTACTGTACCAATACTACTACCATCTCTACTGTACCAATACTACTACCATCTCTACTGTACCAATACTACTACCATCTCTACTACTACTATCTCTACTGTACCAATACTACTACCATCTCTACTGTACCAATACTACTACCATCTCTACTGTACCAATACTACTGTACCATACTCTACCATCTCTACTGTACCAATACTACTACCATCTCTACTGTACCAATACTACTACCATCTCTACTGTACCAATACCAATACTACCATCTCTACTGTACCAATACTACTACCATCTCTACTGTACCAATACTACTACCATCTCTACTGTACCAATACTACTACCATCTCTACTGTACCAACTACTACTACCATCTCTACTGTACCAATACTACTACCATCTCTACTGTACCAATACTACTATCTCTACTGTACCATCTCTCTCTACTGTACCAATACTACTACCATCTCTACTGTACCAATACTACTACCATCTCTACTGTACCAATACTACTACCATCTCTACTGTACCAATACTACTATCATCTCTACTGTACCAATACTACTACCATCTCTACTGTACCAATACTAATACTACTACTACTGCCATCTCTACTGTACCAATACTACTACCATCTCTACTGTACCAACCAATACTACTATCTCTACTGTACCAATACTACTACCATCTCTACTGTACCAATACTACTACCATCTCTACTGTACCAATACTACTAATCTCTACTGTACCAATCTCTACTGTACCAATACTACTACCATCTCTACTGTACCAATACTACTACCATCTCTACTGTACCAATACCAATACTACTACTACATCTCTACTGTACCAATACTACTACTGCCATCTCTACTGTACCAATACTACTGCCATCTCTACTGTACCAATACTACTCTACTGTACCAATACTACTACCATCTCTACTGTACCAATACTACTACCATCTCTACTGTACCAATACTACTACCATCTCTACTGTACCAATACTACTACCATCTCTACTGTACCAATACTACTACCATCTCTACTGTACCAATACTACTACCATCTCTACTGTACCAATACTACTACCATCTCTACTGTACCAATACTACTACCATCTCTACTGTACCAATACTACTACCATCTCTACTGTACCAATACTACTACCATCTCTACTGTACCAATACTACTACCATCTCTACTGTACCAATACTACTACCATCTCTACTGTACCAATACTACTACCATCTCTACTGTACCAATACTACTACCATCTCTACTGTACCAATACTACTACCATCTCTACTGTACCAATACTACTACCATCTCTACTGTACCAATACTACTACCATCTCTACTGTACCAATACTACTACCATCTCTACTGTACCAATACTACTACCATCTCTACTGTACCAATACTACTACCATCTCTACTGTACCAATACTACTACCATCTCTACTGTACCAATACTACTACCATCTCTACTGTACCAATACTACTACCATCTCTACTGTACCAATACTACTACCATCTCTACTGTACCAATACTACTACCATCTCTACTGTACCAATACTACTACCATCTCTACTGTACCAATACTACTACCATCTCTACTGTACCAATACTACTACCACCTCTACTGTACCAATACTACTACCACCTCTACTGTACCAATACTACTACCACCTCTACTGTACCAATACTACTACCATCTCTACTGTACCAATACTACTACCATCTCTACTGTACCAGTACTACTGCCATCTCTACTGTACCAGTACTACTGCCATCTCTACTGTACCAATACTACTACCACCTCTACTGTACCAATACTACTACCATCTCTACTGTACCAGTACTACTACCATCTCTACTGTACCAGTACCAATACTACTGCCGTCTCTACTGTACCAATACTACTACTACCATCTCTACTGTACCAATACTACTGCCATCTCTACTGTACCAATACTACTACCATCTCTACTGTACCAATACTACTACCGTCTCTACTGTACCAGTACCAATACTACTACCATCTCTACTGTACCAATACTACTACCATCTCTACTGTACCAATACTACTACCATCTCTACTGTACCAATACTACTGCCATCTCTACTGTACCAGTACCAGTACTACTGCCATCTCTACTGTACCAATACTACTACCATCTCTACTGTACCAATACTACTACCATCTCTACTGTACCAATACTACTACCATCTCTACTGTACCAATACTACTACCATCTCTACTGTACCAATACTACTACCATCTCTACTGTACCAATACTACTACCACCTCTACTGTACCAATACTACTACCATCTCTACTGTACCAATACTACTACCATCTCTACTGTACCAATACTACTACCATCTCTACTGTACCAATACTACTACCATCTCTACTGTACCAATACTACTACCATCTCTACTGTACCAATACTACTACCATCTCTACTGTACCAATACTACTGCCATCTCTACTGTACCAATACTACTACCATCTCTACTGTACCAATACTACTGCCATCTCTACTGTACCAATACTACTGCCATCTCTACTGTACCAATACTACTAGCATCTCTACTGTACCAATACTACTACCATCTCTACTGTACCAATACTAATCTCTACTACTACCATCTCTACTGTACCAATACTACTGCCATCTCTACTGTACTACTACTGCCATCTCTACTGTACCAATACTACTACCATCTCTACTGTACCAACCAGTACTATCCATCTCTACTGTACCAATACTACTACCATCTCTACTGTACCAATACTACTACCATCTCTACTGTACCAATACTACTACATCTCTACTGTACCTGTACTACTACCATCTCTACTGTACCAATACCAATACTACTACCATCTCTACTGTACCAATACTACTAGCATCTCTACTGTACCAATACTACTACCATCTCTACTGTACCAATACCAATACTACTGCCATCTCTACTGTACCAATACTACTAGCATCTCTACTGTACCAATACTACTACCATCTCTACTGTACCAATACTACTACCATCTCTACTGTACCAATACCAATACTACTGCCATCTCTACTGTACCAATACTACTACCATCTCTACTGTACCAATACTACTACCATCTCTACTGTACCAATACCAATACTACTAGCATCTCCGAATACAACAGGTGTAGAGCTTACAGTGAAATGTTTACTTACAAGCCCAACAATGCAGTTTTCAGAAAAATACCTGAACAAAGGTAAGAGATAAGAAAAACAAATAATGGGACTAGCAGCTCCTTCACACACCCAAACAATGGGACTAGTCCCTCTAGCTCCTTCAATATGTCAACTCTCTCTCTCTCTGTCCCTCATCCTCTCTCTCTCTGTCCCTCTATCCTCTCTCTCTGTCCCTCTATCCTCTCTCTCTCTGTCCCTCTATCCTCTCTCTCTCTCCCTCTATCCCTCTCTCTCTCTGTCCCTCCATCCTCTCTCTCTGTCCCTCCATCCTCTCTCTCTGTCCCTCTATCCCTCTATCCTCTCTCTCTCTGTCCCTCTATCCTCTCTCTCTCTCTGTCCCTCTATCCTCTCTCTCTCTGTCCCTCTATCCTCTCTCTCTGTCCCTCTATCCTCTCTCTCTCTGTCCCTCTATCCTCTCTCTCTGTCCCTCTATCCTCTCTCTCTCTGTCCCTCTATCCTCTCTCTCTCTGTCCCTCTATCCTCTCTCTCTGTCCCTCTATCCTCTCTCTCTGTCCCTCTATCCTCTCTTTCTCTGTCCCTCTATCTCTCTCTCTGTCCCTCTATCCTCTCTCCCTCTGTCCCTCTATCCTCTCTCTCTCTGTCCCTCTCCCCTCTCTGTCCCTCTCTCTCTCTCTGTCCCTCTATCCTCTCTCTCTGTCCTCTATCTCTCTCTCTGTCCCTCCATCCTCTCTCTCTCTGTCCCTCTATCCTCTCTCTCTCTGTCCCTCTATCCTCTCTCTGTCCCTCTATCCTCTCTCTCCTGTCCCTCTATCCTCTCTCTTTCTCTGTCCCTCTATCCTCTCTCTCTCTGTCCCTCTATCCTCTCTCTCTCTGTCCCTCTATCCTCTCTCTCTCCTCTTCCTCTCTCTCTGTCTCTCTCCTCTCTCTCTCTCCCTGTCCCTCTATCCTCTCTTTCTCTGTCCCTCTATCCTCTCTCTGTCCCTCTATCCTCTCTCTCTCTGTCCCTCCATCCTCTCTCTCTCTCTCTCTGTCCCTCCATCCTCTCTCTCTGTCCCTCTATCCTCCTTTCTCTGTCCCTCTATCCTCTCTCTCTCCCTCTATCCTCTCTCTCTCTGTCCCTCTATCCTCTCTCTCTGTCCCTCCATCCTCTCCTCTGTTCCTCTATCCTCTCTCTCTCTGTCCCTCCATCCTCTCTCTGTCCCTCCATCCTCTCTCTCTCTGTCCCTCCATCCTCTCTCTCTCTCCTCCATCCTCTCTCTCTTCCCTCTATCCCTAGTGTTTCTCCTCTCTCTCTGTCCCTGTCCTCTCTCTCTCTCTCCTGTAGTGTTTCTCCCTCCATCCTCTCTCTCTGTAGTGTTTCCTCTCCTCTGTCCCTCTCTCCCTCTGTCCTCTCTCTCTCCCCTCTGTCCTCTCTCTCTCTCCCTCTGTCTCCCCTCTCTCCCTGTCCCTGTTTCTCCTGTCCCTCTATCCCTCTGCTGTGTTTCTCCCTGTAGTGTTTCTCCCTGCAGTGTTTCTCCCTCTCTCTCCCTGTAGTGTTTCTCCCTCTCTCTTCCTGTAGTGTTTCTCCCTCTCTCCCTGTAGTGTTTCTCCCTCTCTCTCCCTGTAGTGTTTCTCCCTCTCTCTCCCTGTAGTGTTTCTCCCTCTCTCTCCTGTAGTGTTTCTCCCTCTCTCTCCCTGTAGTGTTTCTCCCTGCAGTGTTTCTCCCTGCAGTGTTTCTCCCTCCAGTGTTTCTCCCTGCAGTGTTTCTCCCTCTCTCTCCCTGTAGTGTTTCTCCCTCTCTCTCCCTGTAGTGTTTCTCCCTCTCTCTCCCTGTAGTGTTTCTCCCTCTCTCTCCCTGTAGTGTTTCTCCCTCTCTCTCCCTGTAGTGTTTCTCCCTCTCTCTCCCTGTAGTGTTTCTCCCTGCAGTGTTTCTCCCTCTCTCTCCCTGTAGTGTTTCTCCCTCTCTCCCTGTAGTGTTTCTCCCTCCTCTCTCTCCCTCTCCCTGTAGTGTTTCTCCCTCTCTCTCCCTGTAGTGTTTCTCCCTCTCTCTCCCTGTAGTGTTTCTCCCTCTCTCTCCTGTAGTGTTTCTCCCTCTCTCCCCTGTAGTGTTTCTCCCTCTCTCCCTGCAGTTTTCTCCCTCTCTCCCCTGTAGTGTTTCTCCCTCCTCTCCCTGTACTCCACTCTAACCACTAGTCTACCTGCCGTCCCTCCACTCTAACCACTAGTCTACCTGCCGTCCCTCCACTCTAACCACTAGTCTACCTGCCGTCCCTCCACTCTAACCACTAGTCTACCTGCCACCCCTCCACTCTAACCACTAGTCAACCTGCCGTCCCTCCACTCTAACCACTAGTCAACCTGCCGCCCCTCCACCCATCCACTCTAACCACTAGTCAACCTGCCGCCCCTCCACCCATCCACTCTAACCACTAGTCAACCTGCCGCCCCTACACTCCACTCTAACCACTAGTCTACCTGCCGTCCCTCCACTCTAACCACTAGTCTACCTGCCGCCCCTCCACTCTAACCACTGGTCTACC
>NW_025747520.1:15000-32500 GCF_021184085.1 Oncorhynchus gorbuscha | reverse complement strand
ACAATAAAATTAACAGTAAACATTACACATACAGAAGTTTCAAAACAATAAAGACATTACAAATGTCATATTATATATATATATACAGTGTTTTAACAATGTACAAATGGTAAAGGACACAAGATAAAATAAATAAGCATAAATATGGGTTGTATTTACAATGGTGTTTGTTCTTCACTGGTTGCCCTTTTCTCGTGGCAACAGGTCACAAATCTTGCTGCTGTGATGTCACACTGTGGAATTTCACCCAGTAGATATGGGAGTTTATCAAAATTGGATTTGTTTTCAAATTCTTTGTGGATCTGTGTAATCTGAGGGAAATATGTGTCTCTAATATGGTCATTACATTGGGCAGGAGGTTAGGAAGTGCAGCTCAGTTTCCACCTCATTTTGTGGGCAGTGAGCACACAGCCTGTCTTCTCTTGAGAGCCATGTCTGCCTACGGCGGCCTTTCTCAATAGCAAGGCTATGCTCACTGAGTCTGTACATAGTCAATGCTTTCCTTAAATTTGGGTCAGTCACAGTGGTCAGGTATTCTGCCACTGTGTACTCTCTGTTTAGGGCCAAATAGCATTCTAGTTTGCTCTGTTTTTTTGTTAATTCTTTCCAATGTGTCAAGTAATTATCTTTATGTTTTCTCATGATTTGGTTGGGTCTAATTGTGCTGTTGTCCTGGGGCTCTGTAGGGTGTGTTTGTGTTTGTGAACAGAGCCCCAGGACCAGCTTGCTTAGGGGAGTCTTCTCCAGGTTCATCTCTCTGTAGGTGATGGCTTTGTTATGGAAGGTTTGTGAATCGCTTCCTTTTAGGTGGTTGTAGAATTCAACGGCTCTATGCTGGATTTTGATAATTAGTGGGTATCGGCCTAATTCTGCTCTGCATGCATTATTTGGTGTTTTACGTTGTACACGGAGGATATTTTTGCAGAATTCTGCGTGCAGAGTCTCAATTTGGTGTTTGTCCCATTTTGTGAAGTCTTGGTTGGTGAGCGGACCCCAGACCTCACAACCATAAAGGGCAATGGACTCTATGACTGATTCAAGTATTTTTAGCCAAATCCTAATTGGTATGTTGAAATTTATGTTTCTTTTGATGGCATAGAATGCCCTTCTTGCCTTGTCTCTCAGATCGTTCACAGCTTTGTGGAAGTTACCTGTGGCGCTGATGTTTAGGCCAAGGTATGTATAGATTTTTGTGTGCTCTAGGGCAACAGTGTCTAGATGGAATTTGTATTTGTGGTCCTGGTGACTGGACCTTTTTTGGAACACCATTATTTTGGTCTTACTGAGATTTACTGTCAGGGCCCAGGTCTGACAGAATCTGTGCATAAGATCTAGGTGCTGCTATAGGCCCTCCTTGGTTGGTGACAGAAGCACCAGATCATCAGCAAACAGCAGACATTTAACTTCGGATTCTAGCAGGGGGAGGCCGGGTGCTGCAGACTTTTCTAGTGCCCGCGCCAATTCGTTGATATATATGTTGAAGAGGGTGGGGCTTAAGCTGCATCCCTGTCTCACCCCACGACCCTGTGTGAAGAAATGTGTGTTTTTTGCCAATTTTAACCGCACACTTGTTGTTTGTGTACATGGATTTTATAATGTCGTATGTTTTACCCCCAACACCACTTTCCATCAGTTTGTATAGCAGACCCTCATGCCAGATTGAGTCGAAGGCCTTTTTGAAATCAACAAAGCATGAGAAGACTTTGCCTTTGTTTTGGTATGTTTGGTTGTCAATTAGGGTGTGCAGGGTGAATACATGGTCTGTTGTACGGTAATTTGGTAAAAGCCAATTTGACATTTGCTCAGTACATTGTTTTCATTGAGGAAATGTACGAGTCTGCTGTTAATAATAATGCAGAGGATTTTCCCAAGGTTACTGTTGACACATATTCCACGGTAGTTATTGGGGTCAAATTTGTCTCCACTTTTGTGGATTGGGGTGATCAGTCCTTGGTTCCAAATATTGGGGAAGATGCCAGAGCTAAGTATGATGTTAAAGAGTTTTAGTACAGCCAATTGGAATTTGTTGTCTGTATATTTGATCATTTCATTGAGGATACCATCGACACCACAGGCCTTTTTGGGTTGAAGGGTTTTTATTTTGTCCTGTAACTCATTCAATGTAATTGGAGAATCCAGTGGGTTCTGGTCTTTAATAGTTGATTCTAAGATCTGTATTTGATCATGTATATGTTTTTGCTCTTTGTTCTTTGTTATAGAACCAAAAAGATTGGAGAAGTGGTTTACCCATACATCTCCATTTTGGATAGATAATTCTTCGTGTTGTTGTTTGTTTAGTGTTTTCCAATTTTCCCAGAAGTGGTTAGAGTCTATGGATTCTTCAATTGCATTGAGCTGATTTCTGACGTGCTGTTCCTTCTTTTCCGTAGTGTATTTCTGTATTGTTTTAGTGATTCACCATAGTGAAGGCGTAGACTCAGGTTTTCCGGGTCTCTATGTTTTTGGTTGGACAGGATTCTCAATCTCTTTCTTAGATTTTTGCATTCTTCATCAAACCATTTGTCATTATTGTTAATTTTCTTCGGTTTTCTATTTGAGATTTTTAGATCTCTCTCTCCTATTTCTTCTCTCTCTCTCTCTCTCTCTCTCTCTCTCTCTCTCTCTCTCTCTCTCTCTCTCTCTCCCTCTCCTCTCTCTCCTCTCTCCCCTCTATCTCCTCCCTCCCTCTCTCTCCTCTCTATCTATCCCTCTCCCTCTCCTCTCTCTCCTCTCTCCCCTCCTCCTCCTCTCCTCTATTCCTCTCTCCTATTCTCTCTCTCTCTCTCTCCTCTCTATCCCCTCCCTCCCCTCTCCTCTCTCTCCTCTCTCTATCTATTCTCTCTCCCTCTCCTCTCTCTCCTCTCTCTCTATCTATTCTCTCTCCTCTCCTCTCTCTCCCCTATATCTATTCTCTCTCCCCTCTCTCTCTGCATGTCTATTTCTATCTCTCTATTCTTGTCCTTTCTCTCTCTCCTCTATTGGCATGATAAGTCAGTAAGTGACATTGCCAAAGAAAGGGGAACACAGTGTAGTTAATTATAGTTCTCATTGACTCCTATATTATGCAGTTTTACCTTCCTCTGTTCTGCCTGTACCCAGATCAGTCTTTCTGGGGTTTAATAACAGAGTGAGCTGAGGACAGTCTGTTCTGCCTGTACCCAGATCAGTCTCTCTGGGCTTTAATAACAGAGTGAGCTGAGGACAGTCTGTTCTGCCTATACCCAGATCAGTCTCTCTGGGGTTTAATAAGGACAGATGGGCTGAGCTGAAGACAGTCTGTTCTCTGGGCCTGTCCAGATCAGTCTCTCTGGGGTTTAGCAGACTGAGCTGAGGACAGTCTGTTCTCCATGGGCTAACAGGTAACAGTCTCTCTGGGGTTTAGCAGACTGAGCTGAGGACAGTCTGTTCTCCATGGGCTAACAGGTAACAGTCTCTCTGGGGGTTAGCAGACTGAGCTGAGGACAGTCTGTTCTCCATGGGCTAACAGGTAACAGTCTCTCTGGGGTTTAGCAGACTGAGCTGAGGACAGTCTGTTCTCCATGGGCTAACAGGTAACAGTCTCTCTGGGGTTTAGCAGACTGAGCTGAGGACAGTCTGTTCTCCATGGGCTAACAGGTAACAGTCTCTCTGGGGTTTAGCAGACTGAGCTGAGGACAGTCTGTTCTCCATGGGCTAACAGGTAACAGTCTCTCTGGGGTTTAGCAGACTGAGCTGAGGACAGTCTGTTCTCCATGGGCTAACAGGTAACAGTCTCTCTGGGGTTTAGCAGACTGAGCTGAGGACAGTCTGTTCTCCATGGGCTAACAGGTAACAGTCTCTCTGGGGTTTAGCAGACTGAGCTGAGGACAGTCTGTTCTCCATGGGCTAACAGGTAACAGTCTCTCTGGGGTTTAGCAGACTGAGCTGAGGACAGTCTGTTCTCCATGGGCTAACAGGTAACAGTCTCTCTGGGGTTTAGCAGACTGAGCTGAGGACAGTCTGTTCTCCATGGGCTAACAGGTAACAGTCTCTCTGGGGTTTAGCAGACTGAGCTGAGGACAGTCTGTTCTCCATGGGCTAACAGGTAACAGTCTCTCTGGGGTTTAGCAGACTGAGCTGAGGACAGTCTGTTCTCCATGGGCTAACAGGTAACAGTCTCTCTGATAATTCAGCTGAGGACAGTCTCCCATCTAACAGGTATCAGTCTTCTGGGGTTTAGCAGACTGACCCAAGATCTTCTCAATGTAACCAGCTGTCAGTCTTAGAGCTGTTCTCACTAACAGGTAACAGTCTCTGTCTCTGTCCCATCAGGAGACTGGTCGTACCTGTCTGTCCAGCTCAGTCTTCTGAGACACTCCCATCTCCTTCTGTCCCTCAGGAGACACCTGTCTGTCCCTCAGAGACATCTGTCTGTCCCTCAGGAGACACCTGTCTGTCCCTCAGGAGACACCTGTCTGTCCTCAGGAGACACCTGTCTGTCCCTCAGGAGACATCTGTCTGTCCCTCAGGAGACATCTGTCTGTCCCTCAGGAGACATCTGTCTGTCCCTCAGGAGACACCTGTCTGTCCCTCAGGAGACACCTGTCTGTCCCTCAGGAGACACCTGTCTGTCCCTCAGGAGACACCTGTCCCTCAGTCCCCTGTCTGGAGACACCTGTCTGTCCCTCAGGAGACACTGTCTGTCCCTCAGGTTGTAGACATCTGTCTGTCCCTCAGATTGTATTAGAGACATCTGTCTGTCCTCAGGAGACATCTGTCTGTCCCTCAGATTGTATTAGGAGACATCTGTCTGTCCCTCAGGAGACATCTGTCTGTCCTCAGGTTGTATTAGGAGACATCTGTCTGTCCCCCAGGAGACATCTGTCTGTCCCTCAGGAGACATCTGTCTGTCCCTCAGGAGACATCTGTCTGTCCCTCAGGAGACATCTGTCTGTCCCTCAGGAGACATCTGTCTGTCCCTCAGGTTGTATCAGGAGACATCTGTCTGTCCCTCAGGTTGTATCAGGAGACATCTGTCTGTCCCTCAGGAGACATCTGTCTGTCCCTCAGGTTGTATTAGGAGACATCTGTCTGTCCCTCAGGAGACATCTGTCTGTCCCTCAGGTTGTATCAGGAGACATCTGTCTGCTAAAACACAGCATGGTGATTTCTCTTCAGACATTTAGGTTTTCTAATTCTTCGTATTATTTAATAATTTTTGGGGAAGAATGAATTTGTTATGTCAGAATATGTGTCACAGTTTGACAGATAATGCAGCCCTGTTTCTATCTCTTTGTGGGGACAGAATGAGCACAGCATATCCTCTCTGGGCCAGGTTTACCAGCCTGTCCTCTCTGGGCCAGGTTTACCAGCCTGTCCTCTCTGGGCCAGGTTTACCAGCCTGTCCTCTCTGGGCCAGGTTTACCAGCCTGTCCTCTCTGGGCAGCCAGGTTTACCAGCCTGTCCTCTCTGGGCGGCCAGGTTTACCAGCCTGTCCTCTCTGGGCGGCCAGGTTTACCAGCCTGTCCTCTCTGGGCCAGGTTTACCAGCCTGTCCTCTCTGGGCAGCCAGGTTTACCAGCCTGTCCTCTCTGGGCAGCCAGGTTTACCAGCCTGTCCTCTCTGGGCAGCCAGGTTTACCAGCCTGTCCTCTCTGGGCCAGGTTTACCAGCCTGTCCTCTCTGGGCAGCCAGGTTTACCAGCCTGTCCTCTCTGGGCAGCCAGGTTTACCAGCCTGTCCAATCTGGGCAGCCAGGTTTACCAGCCTGTCCAATCTGGGCAGCCAGGTTTACCAGCCTGTCCAATCTGGGCCAGGTTTACCAGTCTGTCCTCTCTGGGCCAGGTTTACCAGCCTGTCCTTTCTGTGCCAGGTTTACCAGCCTGTCCTCTCTGGGCCAGGTTTATCAGCCTGTCCTCTCTGGGCCAGGTTTACCAGCCTGTCCTCTCTGGGCCAGGTTTACCAGCCTGTCCTTTCTGGGCCAGGTCTACCAGCCTGTCCTTTCTGGGCCAGGTCTACCAGCCTGTCCTTTCTGGGCCAGGTTTACCAGCCTGTCCTCTCTGGGCCAGGTTTACCGGCCTGTCCTTTCTGGGCCAGGTCTACCGGCCTGTCCTTTCTGGGCCAGGTCTACCAGCCTGTCCTTTCTGGGCCAGGTTTACCAGCCTGTCCTCTCTGGGCCAGGTTTACCAGCCTGTCCTCTCTGGGCCAGGTCTACCAGCCTGTCCTCTCTGGGCCAGGTCTACCAGCCTGTCCTCTCTGGGCCAGGTCTACCAGCCTGTCCTCTCTGGGCCAGGTCTACCAGCCTGTCCTCTCTGGGCCAGGTCTACCAGCCTGTCCTCTCTGGGCCAGGTTTACCAGCCTGTCCTTTCTGGGCCAGGTCTACCAGCCTGTCCTTTCTGGGCCAGGTCTACCAGCCTGTCCTTTCTGGGCCAGGTCTACCAGCCTGTCCTCTCTGGGCCAGGTTTACCAGCCTGTCCTCTCTGGGCCAGGTCTACCAGCCTGTCCTCTCTGGGCCAGGTCTACCAGCCTGTCCTCTCTGGGCCAGGTTTACCAGCCTGTCCTCTCTGGGCAGCCAGGTTTACCAGCCTGTCCTCTCTGGGCCAGGTCTACCAGCCTGTCCTCTCTGGGCAGCCAGGTTTACCAGCCTGTCCTCTCTGGGCAGCCAGGTCTACCAGCCTGTCCTCTCTGGGCCAGGTTTACCAGCCTGTCCTTTCTGGGCCAGGTCTACCAGCCTGTCCTTTCTGGGCCAGGTCTACCAGCCTGTCCTCTCTGGGCCAGGTCTACCAGCCTGTCCTCTCTGGGCCAGGTCTACCAGCCTGTCCTCTCTGGGCCAGGTCTACCAGCCTGTCCTCTCTGGGCCAGGTTTACCAGCCTGTCCTCTCTGGGCCAGGTTTACCAGCCTGTCCTTTCTGTGCCAGGTCTACCAGCCTGTCCTTTCTGGGCCAGGTCTACCAGCCTGTCCTCTCTGGGCCAGGTCTACCAGCCTGTCCTCTCTGGGCCAGGTCTACCAGCCTGTCCTCTCTGGGCCAGGTCTACCAGCCTGTCCTCTCTGGGCCAGGTCTACCAGCCTGTCCTCTCTGGGCCAGGTCTACCAGCCTGTCCTCTGGGCGGCCAGGTTTACCAGCCTGTCCTCTCTGGGCGGCCAGGTTTACCAGCCTGTCCTCTCTCGGCCAGGTTTCCCAGCCTGTCCTCTCTGGGCGGCCAGGTTTACCAGCCTGTCCTCTCTGGGCGGCCAGGTTTACCAGCCTGTCCTCTCTGGGCGGCCAGGTTTACCAGCCTGTCCTCTCTGGGCTGCCAGGTTTACCAGCCTGTCCTCTCTGGGCCAGGTCTACCAGCCTGTCCTCTCTGGGCCAGGTCTACCAGCCTGTCCTCTCTGGGCCAGGTCTACCAGCCTGTCCTCTCTGGGCCAGGTTTACCAGCCTGTCCTCTCTGGGCCAGGTTTACCAGCCTGTCCTTTCTGTGCCAGGTCTACCAGCCTGTCCTTTCTGGGCCAGGTCTACCAGCCTGTCCTCTCTGGGCCAGGTCTACCAGCCTGTCCTCTCTGGGCCAGGTCTACCAGCCTGTCCTCTCTGGGCCAGGTCTACCAGCCTGTCCTCTCTGGGCCAGGTCTACCAGCCTGTCCTCTCTGGGCCAGGTTTACCAGCCTGTCCTCTCTGGGCGGCCAGGTTTACCAGCCTGTCCTCTCTCGGCCAGGTTTCCCAGCCTGTCCTCTCTGGGCGGCCAGGTTTCCCAGCCTGTCCTCTCTGGGCGGCCAGGTTTACCAGCCTGTCCTCTCTGGGCGGCCAGGTTTACCAGCCTGTCCTCTCTGGGCGGCCAGGTTTACCAGCCTGTCCTCTCTGGGCGGCCAGGTTTACCAGCCTGTCCTCTCTGGGCGGCCAGGTTTACCAGCCTGTCCTCTGGGCGGCCAGGTTTGCCAGCCTGTCCTCTGGGCGGCCAGGTTTACCAGCCTGTCCTCTCTGGGCGGCCAGGTTTACCAGCCTGTCCTCTCTGGGCGGCCAGGTTTACCAGCCTGTCCTCTCTGGGCGGCCAGGTTTACCAGCCTGTCCTCTCTGGGCGGCCAGGTTTACCAGCCTGTCCTCTCTGGGCGGCCAGGTTTACCAGCCTGTCCTCTCTGGGCCAGGTTTACCAGCCTGTCCTCTCTGGGCCAGGTCTACCAGCCTGTCCTCTCTGGGCAGCCAGGTCTACCAGACTGTCCTCTCTGGGCAGCCAGGTCTACCAGACTGTCCTCTCTGGGCAGCCAGGTCTACCAGCCTGTCCTCTCTGGGCCAGGTCTACCAGCCTGTCCTCTCTGGGCAGCCAGGTCTACCAGCCTGTCCTCTCTGGGCCAGGTCTACCAGCCTGTCCTCTCTGGGCCAGGTCTACCAGACTGTCCTCTCTGGGCCAGGTTTACCAGCCTGTCCTCTCTGGGCCAGGTCTAC
Organism: Oncorhynchus gorbuscha; assembly: GCF_021184085.1. Lineage (NCBI taxonomy): Eukaryota > Metazoa > Chordata > Actinopteri > Salmoniformes > Salmonidae > Oncorhynchus > Oncorhynchus gorbuscha. The sequence continues at coordinate 24,128 of NW_025747520.1, read as the reverse complement.
CAGCCTGTCCTCTCTGGGCAGCCAGGTCTACCAGCCTGTCCTCTCTGGGCCAGGTCTACCAGCCTGTCCTCTCTGGGCCAGGTCTACCAGACTGTGCTCGCTGAGTCTGTACATAGTGTTTTCCATCAATCACGGTGGTCAGATCTACTCTCTGTTTTAGAGCCAAATAGCATTGAAGCATTTTCTGTGTGATTTCTTTTCCAATAGGTGATATATTTTTGCTTTGTGAAAATTTGGTTGGGCCAGATTGTCTGTGCTGTCCTGAGGGAGACTTGTCTGGGTTGGTAGTGGTTAGTTTATTGGGCCTTGGACCCAGGTGGCTGATGGGACTCTTCTCTTCTCTACAGTCACCTCGTTGCACTTGAGTGCTTTGTAATGGGGGGTGACTCTTTTCTGGATATTAATCAGAAGAGAGAATTGGCCTGATTCTGTTACTAGGAGTTTTTCCCCACACTGCCATATAGTGGACCCCACACTGCCACATAGTGGACCCCACACTGCCACATAGTGGACCCATATAGTGGACCCCACACTGCCATATAGTGGACCCCACACTGCCACATAGTGGACCCCACACTGCCATATAGTGGACCCCACACTGCCACATAGTGGACCCCACACTGCCATATAGTGGACCCATATAGTGGACCCATATAGTGGACCCCACACTGCCACATAGTGGACCCCACACTGCCATATAGTGGACCCATATAGTGGACCCATATAGTGGACCCCACACTGCCATATAGTGGACCCCATACTACCATATAGTGGACCCATATAGTGGACCCATATAGTGGACCCATATAGTGGACCCCACACTGCCACATAGTGGACCCCACACTGCCACATAGTGGACCCCACACTGCCACATAGTGGACCCCACACTGCCACATAGTGGACCCATATAGTGGACCCATATAGTGGACCCATATAGTGGACCCATATAGTGGACCCATACAGTGGACCCATATAGTGGACCCCACACTGCCACATAGTGGACCCCACACTGCCACATAGTGGACCCCACACTGCCACATAGTGGACCCCACACTGCCATATAGTGGACCCCACACTGCCATATAGTGGACCCCACACTGATATATATTGGACCCCACACTGCCATATAGTGGACCCATATAGTGGACCCCACACTGCCATATAGTGGACCCATATAGTGGACCCATATAGTGGACCCATATAGTGGACCCATATAGTGGACCCATATAGTGGACCCCACACTGCCATATAGTGGACCCCACACTGCCATATAGTGGACCCCACACTGCCATATAGTGGACCCCACACTGCCATATAGTGGACCCCACACTGCCATATAGTGGACCCCACACTGCCATATAGTGGACCCCACACTGCCATATAGTGGACCCCACACTGCCATATAGTGGACCCCACACTGCCATATAGTGGACCCCACACTGCCATATAGTGGACCCCACACTGCCATATAGTGGACCCCACACTGCCATATAGTGGACCCCACACTGCCATATAGTGGACCCCACACTGCCATATAGTGGACCCCACACTGCCATATAGTGGACCCCACACTGCCATATAGTGGACCCCACAATGCCATATAGTGGACCCCACACTGCCATATAGTGGACCCCACACTGCCATATAGTGGACCCCACACTGCCATATAGTGGACCCCACACCGCCATATAGTGGACCCATATAGAGAACTCATATAGTGGACCCCATACTGCCATATAGTGGACCCATATAGTGGACCCCATACTGCCATATAGTGGACCCATATAGTGGACCCATATAGTGGACCCCACACTGCCATATAGTGGACCCATATAGTGGACCCCATACTGCCATATAGTGGACCCCACACTGCCATATAGTGGACCCCACCCTGCCATATAGTGGACCCCATACTGCCATATAGTGGACCCATATAGTGGACCCCATACTGCCATATAGTGGACCCCACACTACCATATAGTGGACCCATATAGTGGACCCCACACTGCCATATAGTGGACCCATATAGTGGATCCATATAGTGGACCCCACACTGCCATATAGTGGACCCATATAGTGGACCCCACACTGCCATATAGTGGACCCATATAGTGGACCCCACACTGCCATATAGTGGACCCATATAGTGGACCCCACACTGCCATATAGTGGACCCCATACTACCATATAGTGGACCCATATAGTGGACCCCACCCTGCCATATAGTGGACCCCACACTGCCATATAGTGGACCCCACACTGCCATATAGTGGACCCCACCCTGCCATATAGTGGACCCCACCCTGCCATATAGTGGACCCCACACTGCCATATAGTGGACCCCACACTGCCATATAGTGGACCCCACACTGCCATATAGTGGACCCCACACTACCATATAGTGGACCCATATAGTGGACCCCACACTGCCATATAGTGGACCCATATAGTGGACCCATATAGTGGACCCCACACTGCCATATAGTGGACCCCACACTGCCATATAGTGGACCCCACACTGCCATATAGTGGACCCATATAGTGGACCCCACACTGCCATATAGTGGACCCATATAGTGGACCCCACACTGCCATATAGTGGACCCCACACTGCCATATAGTGGACCCCACACTGCCATATAGTGGACCCCACACTGCCATATAGTGGACCCCACACTGCCATATAGTGGACCCCACACTGCCATATAGTGGACCCCACACTGCCATATAGTGGACCCCACACTGCCATATAGTGGACCCCACACTGCCATATAGTGGACCCATATAGTGGACCCCACACTGCCATATAGTGGACCCCACACTGCCATATAGTGGACCCCACACTGCCATATAGTGGACCCCACACTGCCATATAGTGGACCCCACACTGTCATATAGTGGACCCCACACTGCCATATAGTGGACCCCACACTGCCATATAGTGGACCCATATAGTGGACCCCACACTGCCATATAGTGGACCCCACACTGCCATATAGTGGACCCATATAGTGGACCCCATACTGCCATATAGTGGACCCCACACTGCCATATAGTGGACCCCACACTGCCATATAGGTGACCCATATAGGTGACCCATATAGGTGACACATATAGTGGACCCATATAGTGGACCCCACACTGCCATATAGTGGACCCCACACTGCCATATAATGGACCCATATAGTGGACCCATATAGTGGACCCATATAGTGGACCCATATAGTGGACCCATATAGTGGACCCCACACTGCCATATAGTGGACCCCACACTGCCATATAGTGGATCCCACCCTGCCATATAGTGGACCCATATAGTGGACCCCACCCAGTATAGAGCTGATCAGTGTATTAGAGGAGGAGGAGGCAGCAGTATAGAGCTGATCAGTGTATTAGAGGAGGAGGAGGCAGCAGTATAGAGCTGATCAGTGTATTAGAGGAGGAGGAGGCAGCAGTATAGAGCTGATCAGTGTATTCGAGGAGGAGGCAGCAGTATAGAGCTGATCAGTGTATTAGAGGAAGAGGAGGCAGCAGTATAGAGCTGATCGGTGTATTGGAGGAGGAGGAGGAGGAGGAGGAGGCAGCAGTATAGAGCTGGTCAGTGTATTAGAGGAGGAGGGGGCAGCAGTATAGAGCTGATCAGTGTATTAGAGGAGGGGGCAGCAGTATAGAGCTGATCAGTGTATTAGAGGAGGAGGGGGCAGCAGTATAGAGCTGATCAGTGTATTAGAGGAGGAGGGGGCAGTATAGAGCTGATCAGTGTATTAGAGGAGGAGGCAGCAGTATAGAGCTGATCAGTGTATTAGATGAGGGGGCAGCAGTATAGAGCTGATCAGTGTATTAGAGGAGGGGGCAGCAGTATAGAGCTGATCAGTGTATTAGAGGAGGAGGCAGCAGTATAGAGCTGATCAGTGTATTAGAGGAGGAGGGGCAGCAGTAAAGAGCTGATCAGTGTATTAGAGGAGGAGGGGCAGCAGTAAAGAGCTGATCAGTGTATTAGAGGAGGAGGGGGCAGCAGTAAAGAGCTGATCAGTGTATTAGAGGAGGAGGGGGCAGCAGTAAAGAGCTGATCAGTGTATTAGAGGAGGAGGAGGCAGTATAGAGCTGATCAGTGTATTAGAGGAGGAGGCAGCAGTATGGAGCTGATCAGTGTATTAGAGGAGGAGGAGGCTGCAGTATATAGCTGGTTAGTGTATTAGAGGAGGAGGAGGCAGCAGTATAGAGCTGATCAGTGTATTAGAGGAGGGGGCAGTATAGAGCTGATCAGTGTATTAGAGGAGGGGGCAGTATAGAGCTGATCAGTGTATTAGAGGAGGAGGGGGCAGCAGTATAGAGCTGATCAGTGTATTAGAGGAGGGGCAGCAGTATAGAGCTGATCAGTGTATTAGAGGAGGGGGCAGCAGTATAGAGCTGATCAGTGTATTAGAGGAGGAGGAGGCAGTATAGAGCTGATCAGTGTATTAGAGGAGGGGTAGGCAGTATAGAGCTGATCAGTGTATTAGAGGAGGAGGCAGCAGTATAGAGCTGATCAGTGTATTAGAGGAGGAGGAGGCAGTATAAAGCTGATCAGTGTATTAGAGGAGGGGGCAGCAGTATAGAGCTGATCAGTGTATTAGAGGAGGAGGAGGAGGCAGCAGTATAGAGCCGATCAGTGTATTGGAGGAGGAGGAGGCAGCAGTATAGAGCTGATCAGTGTATTAGAGGAGGAGGCAGCAGTATAGAGCTGATCAGTGTATTAGAGGAGGTGGAGGCAGCAGTATAGAGCTGATCAGTGTATTAGAGGAGGAGGGGCAGCAGTATAGAGCTGATCAGTGTATTAGAGGAGGGGCAGCAGTATAGAGCTGATCAGTGTATTAGAGAAGGAGGGGGCAGCAGTATAGAGCTGATCAGTGTATTAGAGGAGGAGGAGGCAGCAGTATAGAGCTGATCAGTGTATTAGAGGAGGAGGGCAGCAGTATAGAGCTGATCAGTGTATTAGAGGAGGAGGAGGAGGCAAGGCCTGCTGTGAGACATCAGACATCAGAGAGAGCAGAGATAGAACAGGCCCACACACACACACACACACACACACACACACACACACACACACACACACACACACACACACACACACACACACACACACACACACACACACACACACACACACACACACACACACACACACACACACACACACACACACACACACACACACAACAGGCCTACACTAACAAACACACACACACACACACACACACACACACACACACACACACACACACACACACACACACACACACACACACACACACACACACACACACACACACACACACACACCAGGCTAACACACACACACACACCCACCCAGCCAGCCACACAGCAGTCCTAGTTGAAATAGTAAAGATGTAATCCAGAAGAAGCCCTCAGTGTTGTTGTTGAATATCATTATGGACGTGTTCCTCTTTATGGATCTACTGGCCCAAACACACACACACACCAGGCTAACACACACACACACACACACACACACACACACACACACACACACACACACACACACACACACACACACACACACACACACACACACACACACACACACACACACACACACACACACACACACCCCAGGCTAACACACACACACACACACACACACACACCAGGCTAACACACACACACACACACACACCAGGCTAACACACACACACACACACACACACAGGCTAACACACACACACACACCAGGCTAACATACACACACACACCAGGCTAACACACACACACACACCAGGCTAACACACACACACACACACCAGGCTAACACACACACACACACACCAGGCTCACACACACACACACACCAGGCTCACACACACACACACACACACACACACACACACACACACACACACACACACACACACACACACACACACACACACACACACACACACACACACACACACACACACCAGGCTAACACACACACACCAGGCTAACACACACACACCAGGCTAACACACACACACACACACACCAGGCTAACACACACACACACACACACCAGGCTAACATACACACACACACACCAGGCTAACACACACACACACACACACACCAGGCTAACACACACACACACACCAGGCTAACACACACACACACACACACACACACACACACACACACCAGGCTAACACACACACACACACACACACACACACACACACACACACACACACACACACACACACACACACACACACACACACACACACACACACACACACACACACACACACACACACACACACACACACACACGTGGTTTAGATGTGTTCCTCTTTATGGATCTACTGGCCCAAACACACACGTGGTTTAATGTGTCCTTATCAATGTGGTTTTTATGTGTCCTTATCAATGTGGTTTTGATGTGTCCTTATCAATGTGGTTTTGATGTGTCCTTATCAATGTGGTTTCCATGTGTCCTTATCAATGTGGTTTTGATGTGTCCTTATCAATGTGGTTTTGATGTGTCCTTATCAATGTGGTTTTGATGTGTCCTTATCAATGTGGTTTTGATGTGTCCTTATCAATGTGGTTTCCATGTGTCCTTATAAATGTGGTTTTTATGTGTCCTTATCAATGTGGTTTTTATGTGTCCTTATAAATGTGGTTTTTATGTGTCCTTATAAATGTGGTTTTGATGTGTCCTTATAAATGTGGTTTTTATGTGTCCTTATAAATGTGGTTTTTATGTGTCCTTATCAATGTGTTTTTTATGTGTCCTTATAAATGTGGTTTTTATGTGTCCTTATAAATGTGGTTTTGATGTGTCCTTATCAATGTGGTTTTTATGTGTCCTTATCAATGTGGTTTTGATGTGTCCTTATCAATGTGGTTTTGATGTGTCCTTATCAATGTGGTTTTGATGTGTCCTTATCAATGTGGTTTTGATGTGTCCTTATCAATGTGGTTTTTATGTGTCCTTATAAATGTGTTTTTTATGTGTCCTTATAAATGTGTTTTTTATGTGTCCTTATAAATGTGTTTTTATGTGTCCTTATAAATGTGTTTTTATGTGTCCTTATAAATGTGTTTTTATGTGTCCTTATAAATGTGGTTTTTATGTGTCGTTACACATTTTTTTTAAATTTGTTGAAACATTATTTTTATGATGCAAGTCATTATTTACAAAGTCTACCCCGGCCAAACACTAACCAGGAAGACGTTGGGCCAATTGTGTACCGCCCTGTGGGACTCCCAATCACTGCCAGTTGTGATACAGCCTGGATTGGAACCAAGGTCTGTAGTGACGCCTCTAGCACTGAGATGCAGTACCTTAGACCGCTGTGATACAGCCTGGATTCGAACCAGGGTCTGTAGTGACACCTCTAGCACTGAGATGCAGTACCTTAGACCACTGTGATACAGCCTGGAATTGAACCAGGGTCTGTAGTGACGCCTCTAGCACTGAGATGCAGTGCGTAGACTGTTGTGATACAGCCTGGAATCGAACCAGTGTCTGTAGTACCTTAGACCACTGTGATGCAGCCCGGGATTGAACCAGGGTCTGTAGTACCTTAGACCACTGTGATACAACCCAGGATTGAACCAGGGTCTGTAGTACCTTAGACCACTGTGATACAGCCTGGAATCGAACCAGGGCCTGTAGTACCTTAGACCACTGTGATACATCCCGGGATTGAACCAGGGTCTGTAGTGACGCCTCTAGCACTGAGATGCAGTACCTTAGACCACTGTGATACAGCCTGGAATCGAACCAGGGTCTGTAGTACCTTAGACCACTGTGATACAGCCTGGAATCGAACCAGGGCCTCTAGTACCTTAGACCACTGTGATACATCCCGGGATTGAACCAGGGTCTGTAGTACCTTAGACCACTGTGATACAACCCGGGATTGAACCAGGGTCTGTAGTACCTTAGACCACTGCTCCCCTCAGGAGCCCCTAAATGTGGTTTAATGTGTTGTGATAAACGTGTAGCTCGCTAGTCAGTTCTGCAGAGGGGCAGCTGGTTCTGTTGATGATGACATGGAAATGTAGGTGGGGGGGGGTCATCAGAGAGAGCAGAGGTAGAACAGGCCCACACTAACACACACACACCAGGCCCACACTAACACACACACATACACACACACCAGGCCCACACTAACACACACACATACACACACACCAGGCCCACACTAACACACACACCAGGCCCACACTAACACACACACATACACACACACCAGGCCCACACTAACACACACATACACACACACCAGGCCCACACACACACACACACACACACACACACACACACATACACACACACCAGGCCCACACACACACACACATACACACACACCAGGCCCACACACACACACACACACACACATACACACACACCAGGCCCACAGTAACACACACACATACACACACCAGGCTCACACACCAGGCACAAACATCACTAACACACAAACATCACTAAATACACACATCACTAACACACACACATCACTAACACACACATCACTAACACACACATCACTAACACACACACACACAGTGGCCATGAGCTGAGCTCTACATGAGTGATGTCATACTAACTAGGCAGCACAGCTCTTATACCTCATTACGGCCTGATTACCGATTACCATAGTACTCCCTTACTGTTAGGAAACACCAGGAGGTTTCCATAGTAACACCTTACTGTTAGGAAACACCAGGAGGTTTCCATAGTAACCACCATGAGGTTTCCATAGTAACCCCTTACTGTTAGGAAACACCAGGAGGTGTCCATAGTAACCCCGTACTGTTAGGGAACACCAGGAGGTTTCCATAGTAACCCCTTACTGTTAGGGAACACCAGTAGGTTTCCATAGTAACCCCTTAACGTTAGGAAACACAGGGATGTTTCCATAGTAACCCCTTACTGTTAGGGAACACCAGGAGATTTCCCTATGCTGGGTTCTCTACCTCACAGTATCTCAGACACTGTCCACTACATTGAAGTGTTGGGTTCTCTACCTCACAGTATCTCAGACACTGTCCACTACATTGAAGTGTTGGGTTCTCTACCTCAGTATCTCAGACACTGTCCACTACATTGAAGTGTTGGGTTCTCTACCTCACAG
>NW_025747520.1:0-5000 GCF_021184085.1 Oncorhynchus gorbuscha | reverse complement strand
TAGTACCACTATATAGGAACAGGGCTCTGGTCTATAGTAGTACCACTATATAGGGAATAGGGCTCTGGTCTATAGTAGTACCACTATATAGGGAATAGGGCTCTGGTCTATAGTAGTACCACTATATAGGGAATAGGGCTCTGGTCTATAGTAGTTCACTATATAGGGAATAGGGCTCTGGTCTATAGTAGTACCACTATATAGGAAATAGGGCTCTGGTCTATAGTAGTACCACTATATAGGGAATAGGGCTCTGGTCTATAGTAGTACCACTATATAGGGAATAGGGCTCTGGTCTATAGTAGTACCACTATATAGGGAATAGGGGTCTGGTCTATAGTAGTACCACTATATAGGAATAGGGCTCTGGTCTATAGTAGTTCACTATATAGGGAATAGGGCTCTGGTCTATAGTAGTACCACTATATAGGGAATAGGGCTCTGGTCTATAGTAGTTCACTATATAGGGAATAGGGCTCTGGTCTATAGTAGTACCACTATATAGGAAATAGGGCTCTGGTCTATAGTAGTACCACTATATAGGGAATAGGGCTCTGGTCTATAGTAGTACCACTATATAGGGAATAGGGCTCTGGTCTATAGTAGTACCACTATATAGGGAATAGGGCTCTGGTCTATAGTAGTACCACTATATAGGGAACAGGGCTCTGGTCTATAGTAGTACCACTATATAGGGAATAGGGCTCTGGTCTATAGTAGTACCACTATATAGGGAATAGGGCCCTGGTCTATAGTAGTACCACTATATAGGGAATAGGGCTCTGGTCTATAGTAGTACCACTATATAGGAACAGGCCTCTGGTCTATAGTAGTACCACTATATAGGAATAGGGCTCTGGTCTATAGTAGTACCACTATATAGGGAATAGGGCTCTGGTCTATAGTAGTACCACTATATAGGGAATAGGGGTCTGGTCTATAGTAGTACCACTATATAGGGAATAGGGCTCTGGTCTATAGTAGTTCACTATATAGGGAATAGGGCTCTGGTCTATAGTAGTACCACTATATAGGAAATAGGGCTCTGGTCTATAGTAGTACCACTATATAGGGAATAGGGCTCTGGTCTATAGTAGTACCACTATATAGGGAATAGGGCCCTGGTCTATAGTAGTACCACTATATAGGGAATAGGGCTCTGGTCTATAGTAGTACCACTATATAGGGAACAGGCCTCTGGTCTATAGTAGTACCACTATATAGGGAATAGGGCTCTGGTCTATAGTAGTACCACTATATAGGGAATAGGGCTCTGGTCTATAGTAGTACCACTATATAGGGAATAGGGGTCTGGTCTATAGTAGTACCACTATATAGGGAATAGGGCTCTGGTCTATAGTAGTTCACTATATAGGGAATAGGGCTCTGGTCTATAGTAGTACCACTATATAGGGAATAGGGCTCTGGTCTATAGTAGTTCACTATATAGGGAATAGGGCTCTGGTCTATAGTAGTACCACTATATAGGAAATAGGGCTCTGGTCTATAGTAGTACCACTATATAGGGAATAGGGCTCTGGTCTATAGTAGTACCACTATATAGGGAATAGGGCTCTGGTCTATAGTAGTACCACTATATAGGGAATAGGGCTCTGGTCTATAGTAGTACCACTATATAGGGAACAGGGCTCTGGTCTATAGTAGTACCACTATATAGGGAATAGGGCTCTGGTCTATAGTAGTACCACTATATAGGGAATAGGGCTCTGGTCTATAGTAGTACCACTATATAGGGAATAGGGCTCTGGTCTATAGTAGTTCACTATATAGGGAATAGGGCTCTGGTCTATAGTAGTACCACTATATAGGAAATAGGGCTCTGGTCTATAGTAGTACCACTATATAGGGAATAGGGCTCTGGTCTATAGTAGTACCACTATATAGGGAATAGGGCTCTGGTCTATAGTAGTACCACTATATAGGGAATAGGGGTCTGGTCTATAGTAGTACCACTATATAGGGAATAGGGCTCTGGTCTATAGTAGTTCACTATATAGGGAATAGGGCTCTGGTCTATAGTAGTACCACTATATAGGGAATAGGGCTCTGGTCTATAGTAGTTCACTATATAGGGAATAGGGCTCTGGTCTATAGTAGTACCACTATATAGGAAATAGGGCTCTGGTCTATAGTAGTACCACTATATAGGGAATAGGGCTCTGGTCTATAGTAGTACCACTATATAGGGAATAGGGCTCTGGTCTATAGTAGTACCACTATATAGGGAATAGGGCTCTGGTCTATAGTAGTACCACTATATAGGGAACAGGGCTCTGGTCTATAGTAGTACCACTATATAGGGAATAGGGCTCTGGTCTATAGTAGTACCACTATATAGGGAATAGGGCTCTGGTCTATAGTAGTACCACTATATAGGAATAGGGCTCTGGTCTATAGTAGTACCACTATATAGGAATAGGGCTCTGGTCTATAGTAGTACCACTATATAGGAATAGGGCTCTGGTCTATAGTAGTACCACTATATAGGGAATAGGGCCTGGTCTATAGTAGTACCACTATATAGGAATAGGGCTCTGGTCTATAGTAGTACCACTATATAGGAATAGGGCTCTGGTCTATAGTAGTACCACTATATAGGAATAGGGCTCTGGTCTATAGTAGTACCACTATATAGGGAATAGGGCTCTGGTCTATAGTAGTACCACTATATAGGAATAGGGCTCTGGTCTATAGTAGTACCACTATATAGGGAATAGGGCTCTGGTCTATAGTAGTACCACTATATAGGGAATAGGGCTCTGGTCTATAGTAGTACCACTATATAGGGAATAGGGCTCTGGTCTATAGTAGTACCACTATATAGGGAATAGGGCTCTGGTCTATAGTAGTACCACTATATAGGAATAGGGCTCTGGTCTATAGTAGTACCACTATATAGGGAATAGGGCTCTGGTCTATAGTAGTACCACTATATAGGGAATAGGGCTCTGGTCTATAGTAGTACCACTATATAGGAATAGGGCTCTGGTCTATAGTAGTACCACTATATAGGAATAGGGCTCTGGTCTATAGTAGTACCACTATATAGGGAATAGGGCTCTGGTCTATAGTAGTACCACTATATAGGGAATAGGGCTCTGGTCTATAGTAGTACCACTATATAGGGAATAGGGCCCTGGTCTATAGTAGTACCACTATATAGGGAATAGGGCTCTGGTCTATAGTAGTACCACTATATAGGAATAGGGCTCTGGTCTATAGTAGTACCACTATATAGGAATAGGGCTCTGGTCTATAGTAGTACCACTATATAGGAATAGGGCTCTGGTCTATAGTAGTACCACTATATAGGGAATAGGGCTCTGGTCTATAGTAGTACCACTATATAGGGAACAGGGCTCTGGTCTATAGTAGTACCACTATATAGGAATAGGGCTCTGGTCTATAGTAGTACCACTATATAGGGAATAGGGCTCTGGTCTATAGTAGTACCACTATATAGGGAATAGGGCTCTGGTCTATAGTAGTACCACTATATAGGAACAGGGCTCTGGTCTATAGTAGTACCACTATATAGGGAATAGGGCTCTGGTCTATAGTAGTACCACTATATAGGAATAGGGCCCTGGTCTATAGTAGTACCACTATATAGGGAATAGGGCCCTGGTCTATAGTAGTACCACTATATAGGGAATAGGGCTCTGGTCTATAGTAGTACCACTATATAGGGAATAGGGCTCTGGTCTATAGTAGTACCACTATATAGGGAATAGGGCTCTGGTCTATAGTAGTACCACTATAGGGAATAGGGCTCTGGTCTATAGTAGTACCACTATATAGGGAATAGGGCTCTGGTCTATAGTAGTACCACTATATAGGGAATAGGGCCCTGGTCTATAGTAGTTCACTATATAGGGAATAGGGCTCTGGTCTATAGTAGTACCACTATATAGGGAATAGGGCTCTGGTCTATAGTAGTACCACTATATAGGAATAGGGCTCTGGTCTATAGTAGTACCACTATATAGGAATAGGGCTCTGGTCTATAGTAGTACCACTATATAGGGAATAGGGCTCTGGTCTATAGTAGTACCACTATATAGGGAATAGGGTTCTGGTCTATAGTAGTACCACTATATAGGGAATAGGGCTCTGGTCTATGTAGTAGTACCACTATATAGGGAATAGGGCTCTGGTCTATAGTAGTACCACTATATAGGGAATAGGGCTCTGGTCTATAGTAGTACCACTAATAGGGAATAGGGCTCTGGTCTATAGTAGTACCACTAGGGAATAGGGTTCTGGTCTATAGTAGTACCACTATATAGGGAATAGGGCTCTGGTCTATAGTAGTACCACTATATAGGGAATAGGGCTCTGGTCTATAGTAGTACCACTATATAGGGAATAGGGCTCTGGTCTATAGTAGTACCACTATATAGGGAATAGGGCTCTGGTCTATAGTAGTACCACTATATAGGGAATAGGGCTCTGGTCTATAGTAGTACCACTATATAGGGAATAGGGCTCTGGTCTATAGTAGTACCACTATATATAGGGAATAGGGCTCTGGTCTATAGTAGTACCACTATATAGGAATAGGGCTCTGGTCTATAGTAGTACCACTATATAGGGAATAGGGCTCTGGTCTATAGTAGTACCACTATATAGGAACAGGCTCTGGTCTATAGTAGTACCACTATATAGGGAATAGGGCTCTGGTCTATAGTAGTACCACTATATAGGAACAGGGCTCTGGTCTATAGTAGTACCACTATATAGGAATAGGGCTCTGGTCTATAGTAGTACCACTATATAGGAATAGGGCTCTGGTCTATAGTAGTACCACTATAGGGAATAGGGCTCTGGTCTATAGTAGTACCACTATATAGGGAATAGGGCTCTGGTCTATAGTAGTACCACTATATAGGGAATAGGGCTCTGGTCTATAGTAGTACCACTATATAGGAATAGGGGTCTGGTCTATAGTAGTACCACTATATAGGAAATAGAAAAAA
>NW_025747519.1:47500-54082 GCF_021184085.1 Oncorhynchus gorbuscha | reverse complement strand
TCTCTTCTATAACAGACTACTGTTCTGGTCCTCTCTTCTATAACAGACTACTGTTCTGGTCCTCTCTTCTATAACAGACTACTGTTCTGGTCCTCTCTTCTATAACAGACTACTGTTCTGGTCCTCTCTTCTATAACAGACTACTGTTCTGGTCCTCTCTTCTATAACATTAGACTACTGTTCTGGTCCTCTCTTCTATAACATTAGACTACTGTTCTGTCCTCTCTTCTATAACATTAGTCTGTTCTGGTCCTCTCTTCTATAACAGACTACTGTTCTGGTCCTCTCTTCTATAACAGACTACTGTTCTGGTCCTCTCTTTATTACATTAGACTACTGTTCTGGTCCTCTCTTCTATAACATTAGACTACTGTTCTGGTCCTCTCTTCTATAACAGACTACTGTTCTGGTCCTCTCTTCTATAACAGACTACTGTTCTGGTCCTCTCTTCTATAACAGACTACTGTTCTGGTCCTCTCTTCTATAACATTAGTTCTCGTCCTCTCTGGTCCTCTGTTAATCTGGCCAATAGTCACAGTGAAGAGGCTCCTAGTGTTAATCTGGCCAACAGTCACAGTGTGTGTGTGTGTGTGTGTGTGTGTGTGTGTGTGTGTGTGTGTGTGTGTGTGTGTGTGTGTGTGTGTGTGTGTGTGTGTGTGTGTGTGTGTGTGTGTGTGTGTGTGTGTGTGTGTGTGTGTGTGTGTGTGTGTGTGTGTGTGTGTGTGTGTGTGTGTGTGTGTGTGTGTGTGTGTGATTTATATAGCAGTCTGCCGTGCTGTAGTGGAACGGGGTGGTTGCCTAATTGTCTGTTTGTAAGAGCATCACCTCTCCACCTCCTCAATTAACATAGTAGAACTCTCCACCTCCTCAATTAGCATAGTAGAACTCTCCACCTCCTCAATTAGCATAGTAGAACCCTCCGCCTCTTCAATTAACATGGTAGAACTCTCCACCTCCTCAATTAACATAGTAGAACTCTCCACCTCCTCAATTAACATAGTAGAACTCTCCACCTCCTCAATTAACATAGTAGAACTCTCCACCTCCTCAATTAACATAGTAGAACTCTCCACCTCCTCAATTAGCATAGTAGAACTCTCCACCTCCTCAATTAGCATAGTAGAATCCTCCGCCTCCTCAATTAACATGGTAGAACTCTCCACCTCCTCAATTAACATAGTAGAACTCTCCACCTCCTCAATTAGCATAGTAGAACTCTCCACCTCCTCAATTAACATAGTAGAACTCTCCACCTCCTCAATTAACATAGTAGAACTCTCCACCTCCTCAATTAACATAGTAGAACTCTCCACCTCCTCAATATAGTAGAACTCTCCACCTCCTCAATTAGCATAGTAGAACTCTCCACCTCTTCAATTAACATGGTAGAACCCTCCACCTCTTCAATTAGCATAGTAGAACCCTCCACCTCTTCAATTAACATGGTAGAACTCTCCACCTCCTCAATTAACATAGTAGAACTCTCCACCTCCTCAATTAACATAGTAGAACTCTCCACCTCCTCAATTAGCATAGTAGAACCCTCCACCTCTTCAATTAACATGGTAGAACCCTCCGCCTCTTCAATTAACATGGTAGAACCCTCCACCTCTTCAATTAACATAGTGGAACTCTTCACCTCCTCAGTGTCTCAATTAACATACTTTAACATACTTTAACTCTACACAATATACACTCATTATACACACATTATATTCACATTATACACACAATATACACACAATATACACCCATTATACACACAATATATTCACATTATATACACAATATACACACAATATACACATAATATACATACATTATATACACAATATACACACATTATACACATAATATACATACATTATATACACAATATACACACATTATACACATAATATACATACATTATATACACAATATACACACATTATACACATAATATACATACATTATATACACAATATACACACATTATACACATAATATACATACATTATATACACAATATACACACATTATACACATAATATACATACATTATATACACAATATACACACATTATACACATAATATACACACATTATATACACAATATACACACATTATACACATAATATACATACATTATATACATAATATACATACATTATATACACAATATACACACATTATACACATAATATACATACATTATATACACAATATACATACATTATATACACAATATACACACAATATACACACATTATACACATAATATACATACATTATACACACAATATACACACAATATATATACATTATACATTATACATTATACATCCACTTGGTATAAATCTATAGTGATTGAGTCCAGTATACTGCCCTCCAGGTGGTATGAGTCTATAGTGATTGAGTACAGTATACTGCCCTCCACTTGGTATAAGTCTATAGTGATTGAGTCCAGTATACTGCCCTCCACTTGGTATAAGTCTATAGTGATTGAGTCCAGTATACTGCCCTCCACTTGGTATGAGTCTATAATGATTGAGTCCAGTGTACTGCCATCCGCTTGGTATAAATCTATAGTGATTGAGTCCAGTATACTGCCCTCCAGGTGGTATGAGTCTATAGTGATTGAGTACAGTATACTGCCCTCCACTTGGTATAAGTCTATAGTGATTGAGTCCAGTATACTGCCCTCCACTTGGTATGAGTCTATAATGATTGAGTCCAGTGTACTGCCATCCGCTTGGTGTAAATCTATAATGATTGAGTCCAGTATACTGCCATCCGCTTGGTGTAAATCTATAATGATTGAGTCCAGTATACTGCCCTCCACTTGGTGTAAATGTATAATGAATCCCATTCCCAAACCTTTTAATGACTCGAGAGTGCCACTGAAATATAGATTTGTACGTTTATGTACGGTTTATAAATGATGTTCGTCCATCCTCAACAATAGGCTGATTGTAACGGCGTTCGTCTGTTGAAAGAGGTGCGATGAGGGTCCTGTTGTGGTGGGTGATTCTGTAACGGCGTTCGTCTGTTGAAAGAGGTGCGGTCCAAAATGCGGCGTGGTGGTTACTCATGTTCTTTAATGAAATAATGACGATACATGAAATAACAATAATATACAAAACAACAAACGAAACGTGAAAACCTATACAGCCTGTCTGGTGAACACTACACAGAGACAGGAACAATCACCCACGACATACTCAAAGAATATGACTGCCTAAATATGGTTCCCAATCAGAGACAACGATAATCACCTGACTCTGATTGAGAACCGCCTCAGGCAGCCATAGACTAAGCTAGACACCCCACAAAAACCCCATGACAAAAACGCACCACAATAACCCATGTCACACCCTGGCCTGACCAAATAAATGAAGACAAACATACATTACTTCGACCAGGGCGTGACACTGATGACCGTTTTGGAGGACCAAAAGATTCTGGAGGAAGAACAAAATGGTTTCGGTAAATTCAGAGTCTGTACAGATCATTTCTTCTCGGTTTGTACCATCATCTGAAATAGATTTACACGAAGAGAAGCCTACTTTTGATTTCCAGAAAGCTTTTGATTTTGTAAATAGGGCTATTTTAGCCTATAGTTTGTTAAACACAAGGGGGTTGATGGGAAATTTTCATCACGCATTCCAGTCTCTTTACAAAAGTAACAATTGCTTCTGTGCGAGATAATTAATTTTTTGTACAGATTGGTTTCCCTCGGGTGTAAAACGAAGAGACGCCTCATCACAGACTTTTTTTGCTTTGTTTATAAATGATTTGGCAAAATAAATTAAAATGTTAAATATTTTGAGTAATATATGATGATGAAATGCTAAGTATCATTTTATATGTTGATGATATTATTTTGATGTCAGAAACTGAACAAGACCTGCAGAACATGTTATTATGTGCAGTTTGTTGGTGTTAAAGATGGAGACTCATGATTAACCAGACTAAAACACAGATAATGTCTTGGTGTTAAAGATGGAGACTCGTGATCAACCAGACTAAAACACAGATAATGTCTTGGTGTAAAAGATGGAGACTCACGATCAACCAGACTAAAACACAGATACATTTTAGAAAACCGGGTACTAAAATATGTGTTTTTCAGTTTTGTTTTGGTGAAGACATTCTTGAGTTCACTAGCAATTATAAATATTTGTGTCTTTGTGTCTTTTTATTGATGAACATATGCCCTTTTCTATACGGAACACCTGCCCTGGCCGACTCAGGAAGTAGAGCTCTTGGGGGAGTTGTAGGAACAAACACTAAGATATTGGTTATGCTGCGTATTCCAAACTGCAACAGTCTGTCCTGTTCTGGACTATTCAGCAGGAGTGTGGGGTGCTAAGAGGCATCTCAAAAACAAAAATAGCAAAGCAGTACGTTACTCTAAGTATTGAAACAGGTCAGATCAGGGATATTGCCACTGTGTATTGAAACGGGTCAGATCAGGGATATTGTCTCTGAGTATTGAAACGGCTCAGATCAGGGATATTGCCTCTGAGTATTGAAACGGGTCAGATCAGGGATATTGCCTCTGAGTATTGAAACGGGTCAGATCAGGGATATTGCCTCTGAGTATTGAAACGGGTCAGATCAGGGATATTGCCTCTGAGTATTGAAACGGGTCAGATCAGGGATATTGCCTCTGAGTATTGAAACAGGTCAGATCAGGGATATTGCCTCTGTGTATTGAAACAGGTCAGATCAGGGATATTGTCTCTGTGTATTGAAACAGGTCAGATCAGGGATATTGCCTCTGAGTATTGAAACAGGTCAGATCAGGGATATTGCCTCTGTGTATTGAAACAGGTCAGATCAGGGATATTGTCTCTGTGTATTGAAACAGGTCAGATCAGGGATATTGAAACAGGTCAGATCAGGGATATTGAAACAGGTCAGATCAGGGATATTGAAACAGGTCAGATCAGGGATATTGTCTCTGAGTATTGAAACAGGTCAGATCAGGGATATTGAAACAGGTCAGATCAGGGATATTGTCTCTGAGTATTGAAACAGGTCAGATCAGGGATATTGTCTCTGAGTATTGAAACAGGTCAGATCAGGGATATTGTCTCTGAGTATTGAAACAGGTCAGATCAGGGATATTGAAACAGGTCAGATCAGGGATATTGTCTCTGAGTATTGAAACAGGTCAGATCAGGGATATTGAAACAGGTCAGATCAGGGATATTGTCTCTGAGTATTGAAACAGGTCAGATCAGGGATATTGAAACAGGTCAGATCAGGGATATTGAAACAGGTCAGATCAGGGATATTGTCTCTGAGTATTGAAACAGGTCAGATCAGGGATATTGAAACAGGTCAGATCAGGGATATTGAAACAGGTCAGATCAGGGATATTGAAACGGGTCAGATCAGGGATATTGAAACAGGTCAGATCAGGGATATTGAAACGGGTCAGATCAGGGATATTGAAACGGGTCAGATCAGGGATATTGTCTCTGAGTATTGAAACAGGTCAGATCAGGGATATTGAAACGGGTCAGATCAGGGATATTGAAACAGGTCAGATCAGGGATATTGAAACGGGTCAGATCAGGGATATTGAAACGGGTCAGATCAGGGATATTGCCTCTGAGTATTGAAACAGATCTAATCCCCGAGCTGACAAGGTAAAAATCTGTAATTCTTTCTCTGAGCAAGGCAGTTAACCCACTGTTCCCCAGTAAGCCGTCATTGTAAATAAGAATTTGTTCTTAAAACTGACTTGCCAATTTAAATAGAGGTTAAATAAATAAAAAATATTTAAAAAATGTATGTAAATTATTTTACTGCTCTAGGGATATAATTATTGTTTCGATAACCTTATTAACTATAATGTATTGATTTTTACCTTAAATTGTTTCACTCTTTATGCGATGCGCAATGCAGAGAACACCAGAACAAGAATTATCATTGAATTGCCACAGTGAATTATTGTAATGTTTGTTTATGTGTCAATTAATCCCATACGGGACTTTTTTTTTTAAATGATTCATTAATTCAAAATTTCATTCACAAATTATACACACATTATATACACACTAGTGACTTCTCTCCCCCGTCTAGCGAGAAGTGACTTCTCCCCCCTCGTCTAGCTAGAAGTGACTTCTCTCCCCTCATCTAGCTAGAAGTGACTTCTCTCCCCTCGTCTAGCTAGAAGTGACTTCTCTCCCCCGTCTAGCTAGAAGTGGCTTCTCTCCCCTCGTCTAGCTAGAAGTGAGTTCTCCCCTCATCTAGCTAGAAGTGACTTCTCCCCTCATCTAGTTAGAAGTGACTTCTCTCCCCTCATCTAGCTAGAAGTGACTTCTCCCCTCTCATCTAGCTAGAAGTGAATTCTCCCCTCGTCTAGCTTGAAGTGAATTCTCCCTTTGTCTGGCTAGAGCAGGAAGTGTGAATCAGTGTGAAGACATCTGGTAGAGCAGGTCCTTTATAATTCATCATCATCCTCACTCACTGACAGGAAGGAAAGAGGGAGAGAGAGAGAGAAAGGAAGGTGGGAGAGAATTTAAAAGACAGGGAGGGAGGGAGGGACAGAGAGAGAGAGAGAGAGAGAATAAACAGCCCCAGAC
>NW_025747519.1:40000-42500 GCF_021184085.1 Oncorhynchus gorbuscha | reverse complement strand
TGTTATTGGTCACACACACATGGTTAGCAGATGTTATTGGTCACATGGTTAACAGATGTTAATGGTCACATACACATGGTTAGCAGATGTTATTGGTCACATGGTTAACAGATGTTAATGGTCACATACACATGGTTAGCAGATGGTAATGGTCACATACACATGGTTAGCAGATGTTATTGGTCACATACACATGGTTAGCAGATGTTATTGGTCACATACACATGGTTAGCAGATGTTAATGGTCACATGGTTAGCAGATGTTAATGGTCACATGGTTAGCAGATGTTATTGGTAACATACACATGGTTACCAGATGTTATTGGTCACATGGTTAGCAGATGTTATTGGTAACATACACATGGTTAGCAGATGTTATTAGTCACATGGTTAGCAGATGTTATTAGTCACATGGTTACCAGATGTTATTGGTCACATGGTTAGCAGGTGTTATTGGTCACATGGTTAGCAGATGTTATTAGTCACATGGTTACCAGATGTTATTGGTCACATGGTTACCAGATGTTATTGGTCACATGGTTAGCAGATGTTATTAGTCACATGGTTAGCAGATGTTATTAGTCACATACACATGGTTAGCAGATGTTACTGGTCACATGGTTAGCAGATGTTATTAGTCACATGGTTAGCAGATGTTACTGGTCACATGGTTAGCAGATGTTATTAGTCACATGGTTAGCAGATGTTATTAGTCACATGGTTAGCAGATGTTACTGGTCACATGGTTACCAGATGTTATTGGTCACATGGTTAGCAGATGTTATTGGTCACATGGTTAGCAGATGTTATTGGTCACATGGTTAGCAGATGTTATTGGTCACATGGTTAGCAGATGTTAATGGTCACATACACATGGTTAGCAGATGTTATTGGTCACATGGTTAGCAGATGTTATTGGTAACATACACATGGTTAGCAGATGTTAATGGTCACATACACATGGTTACCAGATGTTATTGGTCACATGGTTAGCAGATGTTATTGGTCACATACACATGGTTAGCAGATGTTAATGGTCACATACACATGGTTAGCAGATGTTAATGGTCACATACACATGGTTAGCAGATGTTAATGGTCACAAACACATGGTTAGCAGATGTTATTGGTCACATGGTTAGCAGATGTTAATGCGAGTGTAGCGAAATGCTTGTGCTTCTAGTTCCGACCATGCAGTAATATCTAACAAGTAATCTAACGATACCACAACAACGACCTAATACACAGACATCTAAAGGTGTGAATGAGAATATGTTCATATAAATATATGGATGATTGATGGCCGAGCGGCATAGGCAAGATGCAGTAGATGGTATAAAATACAGTATATACATATAATATGAGTAATATAAGATATGAATACATTATTCAAGTGGCATTATTTAAAGTGGCATTAAAGTGACATTATTTAAAGTGGCATTAAAGTGACCATTTAAAGTGGCATTATTTAAAGTGGCATTAAAGTGACCATTTATTAAAGTGGCATTATTTAAAGTGGCATTAAAGTGACCATTTATTAAAGTGGCTAGTGATTGGGTATCAATGTAGGCAGCAGCCTCTCTGAGTTAGTGGTGGCTGTTTAGCAGTCTGATGGCCTTGAGATAGAACAGACAGAAAACATCACAAAGAAAACAGGCTTCATTCTTCTAAAATTAGCACTGAATAATATATTTTACACTGTCCATTTACTGACAGCTGGAGCTGCAATGTGACCCTCTTCTCTGGCTGTTATCTACTAAATGCATTTGGAGACTGTGTTATTCATTTACAATGATTACATCAAGAGAGCTAGCTGACAGGAAGTTAGCTAGTTAATTAATGATTACATCGAGAGAGCTAGCTGATAGGAAGTTAGCTAGTTAATTAATGATTACATCAAGAGAGCTAGCTGACAGGAAGTTAGCTAGTTAATTAATGATTACATCAAGAGAGCTAGCTGACAGGAAGTTAGCTAGTTAATTAATGATTACATCAAGAGAGCTAGCTGATAGGAAGTTAGCTAGCTAATGATTACATCGAGAGAGCTAGCTGACAGGAAGTTAGCTAGTTAATTAATGATTACATCAAGAGAGCTAGCTGACAGGAAGTTAGCTAGTTAATTAATGATTACATCTAGAGAGCTAGCTGACAGGAAGTTAGCTAGTTAATTAATGATTACATCAAGAGAGCTAGCTGACAGGAAGTTAGCTAGTTAATTAATGATTACATCAAGAGAGCTAGCTGATAGGAAGTTAGCTAGTTAATTAATGATTACATCAAGAGAGCTAGCTGAGAGCTAGCTGATAGGAAGTTAGCTAGCTGATGATTACCCAGTTGTTAGCTGATTATCACCAGGATAGTGGGGTTGATGCCCGGGACCACCGATGTGTAAAAATATACACAACCATAAAAATGTCCGCTAAATGTCAGATGTATTATAAATAGGATAAACGTAGCCTCAATACTGTGGTAAAATTAAGATCTGGGATTTATATTCATG
>NW_025747519.1:32500-37500 GCF_021184085.1 Oncorhynchus gorbuscha | reverse complement strand
GCACGTATTGGTCGTGGCTTGATACAGCTTCGGTCAATTTAAATGTAAAAAAAAAAAAGCTACGTTAATTCTCCTAACCTGCTGCGTACGTTCTCTCCTAACCTACGAAACGTCACCTTCCATGACCACACTTATTATTAGAGGTGGCAGGTAGCCTAGTGGTCAGAGGTTTGGGTCAGTAACCGAAAAGTTTGCTGGATTGAATCCCCGAGCTGACAAGATAAAAATCTGTCTTTCTGCCCCTGAACAAGGCAGTTAACCCCACTGTTCCCCGTTAGGCCGTCCTTTACACCCTGTTCTCTACGCACCCTGTTCCTTTACACCCTGTTCCTTTACACCCTGTTCTCTACACACCCTGTTCCTTTACACGCTGTTCTTTAAGCACCCTGTTCCTTTACACCCTGTTCCTTTACACCCTGTTCCATTACACCCTGTTCCTTTACACCCTGTTCCTTTACACCCTGTTCTCTATGCACCCTGTTCCTTTACACCCTGTTCCTTTACACCCTGTTCTCTACACACCCTGTTCCTTTACACCCTGTTCTTTACGCACCCTGTTCCTTTACACCCTGTTCCTTTACACCCTGTTCTCTACGCACCCTGTTCCTTTACACCCTGTTCCTTTACACCCTGTTCTCTACACACCCTGTTCCTTTACACCCTGTTCTTTACGCACCCTGTTCCTTTACACCCTGTTCCTTTACACCCTGTTCCTTTACACCCTGTTCTCTACACACCCTGTTCCTTTACACCCTGTTCCTTTACACCCTGTTCTCTACACACCCTGTTCCTTTACACCCTGTTCCTTTACACCCTGTTCCATTCGCTCGTGTTTTGTTCTATTTGAGACTCGGCCTATGTGTATAGGACCGACAGGCCTTGCAAAACTATTCAAAGAGACCAAAGATAATCCTGAAGGAGCTGCAAAGCTCAACAGCGGAAATTGGAGTATCTGTCCATAGGACCACTTTAAGCCGTACACTCCACAGAGCTGGGCTTTACAGAAGAGTGTCCAGAAAAAAGCCATTGCTTAAAGAAAAAATAAACGAACATGTTTGGTGTTAGTCAAAAGGCATGTGGGAGACTCCCCAAACATATTGAAGAAGTCAGATGAGACTAAATTTGAGCTTTTTGGCCATCAAAGAAAACGCTATGTCTGGCACAAACCCAACACCTCTCATCACCCCAAAAACACCATCCCCACAGTGAAGCATGGTGGTGGCAGCATCGTGCTGGGGGATGTTTTTCATCGGCAGGGACTGGGAAGGAGGTTCACCTTCCAGCAGGACAATGACCCTAAGCAAACTGCTGAAGCAACACTCGAATGGTTTAAGGGGAAACATTTAAATGTATTGGAATGGCCTAGTCAAAGCCCAGACCTCAATCACATTGAGAATCTGTGGTTTGACTTAAAGATTTTTGTACACCTTAAATGTAATGATGTAAATGGAACCCATCCAACTTGAAGGAGTTGGAGCAGTTTTGCCTTGAAGAATGGACAAAAATCCCACTGGCTAGATGTGCCAAGTTTTATAGAGACATATGCCAAGAGACTTGCAGTTGTAATTGCTGAAAAAGGTGGCTCTACAAAGTATTGACTTTGGGGGGGGGTGAATGATTATGCACGCTCAAGTTTACTGTTTTTTTTTGTCTCATTTCTTGTTTGTTTCACAATAAAAAATATTTTGCATCTTCAAAGTGGTAGGCATGTTGTGTAAATCGAAATGAGACAAACCCCCCCCCAAATCTTATTTTAATTCCAGATTGTAAGGCGAATCTTATTTTAATTCCAGATTGTAAGGCACACAAAAACATGTCAAGGGAGGGAATAGTTTCGCAAGCCACCGTGCGTGTGTACCGTAATGCTGTCTGGTAAGTTGCTTTCGGACTTAGTGAGCCATGTGTCCCTATCTCTGCCAGACGCCATCTCCCCCCTCTCACCCCATCCCTCGATCAGATAATTGTGAAGTGAGAGGAAACTGATTGATGGCGTTCGTTATATTGGAGGCGTTGAGGCGACCAACCGACTGACTAACTGACTGATTCACTGACTGACTGATTGAATGACTGGCTGTGGTTACTGTAGACTGCATCTGTAGCAGGAGATTACAGATACTACACAGACACCACACCATCAGGTAGACAGACAGACAGACAGACAGACAGACAGACAGACAGACAGACAGACAGACAGACAGACAGACAGACAGACAGACAGACAGACAGACAGACAGACAGACAGACAGACAGACAGACAGACAGACAGACAGACAGACGAACAGGCAGACGAACAGGCAGACGAACAGGCAGACGAACAGGCAGACAGATGAAGGCAGGCAGACAGATGAACAGGACAGACAGATGAACAGGCAGGCAGACAGATTAAGACAGATTAACAAGCAGACAGACAGACAGACAGACAGACAGACAGACAGACAGACAGACAGACAGACAGACAGACAGACAGACAGACAGACAGACAGACAGACAGACAGACAGGACCAACGTAGCAGACAGGACCGACAGAACAGACAGGACCAGAACAGACAGGACCGACAGAACAGACAGGACCAGAACAGGACAGGACCGACAGAACAGACAGGACCAGAACAGACAGGACCAGAACAGACAGGACCAGAACAGACAGGACCAGAACAGACAGGACCGACAGAACAGACAGGACCAGAACAGACAGGACCAGAACAGACAGGACCAGAACAGACAGGACCGACAGAACAGACAGGACCAGAACAGACAGGACCGACAGAACAGACAGGACCGACAGAACAGACAGGACCAGAACAGACAGGACCAGAACAGACAGGACCGACAGAACAGACAGGACCAGAACAGACAGGACCAGAACAGACAGGACCGACAGAACAGACAGGACCAGAGCAGACAGGACCAGAACAGACAGGACCAGAACAGACAGGACCAGAAAAGACAGGACCAGAACAGACAGGACCAGAACAGACAGGACCAACAGAAAAGACAGGACCAATGGAACAGACAGGACCAGAATAGACAGGACCAGAATAGACAGGACCAGAACAGACAGGACCAGAACAGACAGGACCAGAATAGACAGGACCAGAACAGACAGGACCAGAACAGACAGGACCAGAATAGACAGGACCAGAACAGACAGGACCAGAATAGACAGGACCGACAGAACAGACAGGACCAGAACAGACAGGACCGACAGAACAGACAGAACAGAACAAGACAGACAGAACCAACAGAACAGACAGGACCAGAATAGACAGGACCAGAACAGACAGGACCAGAATAGACAGGACCAGAACAGACAGGACCAGAACAGACAGGACCAGAACAGACAGGACCAGAACAGACAGGACCAGAACAGACAGAACAGAACAGACAGGACCAGAACAGACAGGACCAACAGAACAGACAGGACCAGAACAGACAGGACCAGAACAGACAGACAGACAGGCGGACAGACACTTCAGCATTGATCTGCTGATATGTACCGGTTGCCCAAGTTAGTCACGGCCTCAACTGGCTGTTGCTAGGTAGAATAGTGACATTTCTAATAGTGACATGTCTAATAGTGACATTTCTAATAGTGACATGTCTAATAGTGACATTTCTAATAGTCACATGTCTAATAGTGACATTTCTAATAGTAACATTTCTAATAGTGACATTTCTAATAGTCACATTTCTAATAGTGACATTTCTAATAGTGACATTTCTAATAGCGACATTTCTAAATGTAGTTGTGCCTCGCCGGTAGTCCGTCAATTAGCCCTAACATGTTTTAATTAATTAACTATTAATTTAATTTAACTATCGAAACGAAGTAATCATGGTGGATTCACCGGACCGGGGGAGGTGGGGGGGGGCATTTGATTTTGTTGGTCAGTTTCACATTTCTCTCCACCTCATAGAAGAATGTGTATAATTACAGGAAATGAGCTGAAAAACATCTTATTCTGTTATGCTCCCCGTGGCTGAATGAGTAGACTTGCATTAAATTAGTTACAAAATCTGCTCTTCGCCCCATGGCAAAATGTCTAGAATTGAAGCAAGCTTGCTTTAAAAATGCAAGATTTTCTGTAACACCACATGGCAGATTTTTTATACAGTGCCTGCGAAAGTATTCGGCCCCCTTGAACTTTGCGACCTTTTGCCACATTTCAGGCTTCAAACATAAAGATATAAAACTATTTTTTTGTGTGAAGAATCAACAACAAGTGGGACACAATCATGAAGTGGAACGACATTTATTGGATATTTCAAACTTTTTTAACAAATCAAAAACTGAAACATTGGGCGTGCAAAATTATTCAGCCCCCTTAAGTTAATACTTTGTAGCGCCACCTTTTGCTGCGATTACAGCTGTAAGTCGCTTGGGGTATGTCTCTATCAGTTTTGCACATCGAGAGACTGAATTTTTTTCGCATTCCTCCTTGCAAAACAGCTCGAGCTCAGTGAGGTTGGATGGAGAGCATTTGTGAACAGCAGTTTTCAGTTCTTTCCACAGATTCTCGATTGGATTCAGGTCTGGACTTTGACTTGGCCATTCTAACACCTGGATATGTTTAGTTTTGAACCATTCCATTGTAGATTTTGCTTTATGTTTTGGATCATTGTCTTGTTGGAAGACAAATCTCCGTCCCAGTCTCAGGTCTTTTGCAGACTCCATCAGGTTTTCTTCCAGAATGGTCCTGTATTTGGCTCCATCCATCTTCCCATCAATTTTAACCATCTTCCCTGTCCCTGCTGAAGAAAAGCAGGCCCAAACCATGATGCTGCCACCACCATGTTTGACAGTGGGGATGGTGTGTTCAGGGTGATGAGCTGTGTTGCTTTTACGCCAAACATAACGTTTTGCATTGTTGCCAAAAAGTTCAATTTTGGTTTCATCTGACCAGAGCACCTTCTTCCACATGTTTGGTGTGTCTCCCAGGTGGCTTTTGGCAAACTTTAAACAACACTTTTTATGGATATCTTTAAGAAATGGCTTTCTT
>NW_025747519.1:12500-27500 GCF_021184085.1 Oncorhynchus gorbuscha | reverse complement strand
TCCTCATCAAAATTACCATTCTAACATAATACCTCCATGGTTTTGATTTCATCCTCAATGTTTCTCCTTTCTGCTTGTCTAACGATGTGAATAGTGTGGTGGTGGTGGTGATGGTGGTGGTGGTGGTGATGGAGGTGGTGGTGGTGGGGGGGTGGTGGTGGTGGTGGTGGTGGTGGTGGTGGTGATGGAGGTGGTGGTGGTGGGGGGGGTGGTGGTGGTGGTGGTGGTGATGGAGGTGGTGGTGGTGGGGGGTGGTGGTGGTGGTGGTGGTGGTGGTGATGGAGGTGGTGGTGGTGATGGAGGTGGTGGTGGTGGGGGGTGGTGGTGGTGGTGGTGGTGGTGGTGGTGATGGAGGTGGTGGTGGTGGGGGGTGGTGGTGGTGGTGGTGGTGGTGGTGGTGGTGATGGAGGTGGTGGTGGTGGGGGGTGGTGGTGGTGGTGGTGGTGGTGGTGATGGAGGTGGTGGTGGTGATGGAGGTGGTGGTGGTGATGGTGGTGGTGGTGGTGGTGATGGAGGTGGTGGTGGTGGGGGGTGGTGGTGGTGGTGGTGGTGGTGGTGATGCTGATGGAGGTGGTGCTGGAGGTGGTGCTGGTGGTGGTGCTGATGGTGGTGGTGCTGATGGAGGTGGTGGAGTTGGTGGTGGTGCTGATGGAGGTGGTGGTGGTGGTGGGGGGGGTAATGGTAACACTGATACTAGTGGTGGTGGTGGTGGTGGGGGGGTAATGGTAACACTGATACTAGTGGTGGTGGTGGTGGTGGTGGGGGGGGTAATTGTAACACTGATACTAGTGGTGGTGGTGGTGGTGGTGGCGGTGATGCTGATGATGGAGGTGGTGGTGGAGGTGGTGGTGGTGGTGGGGGGGGGTAATGGTAACACTGATACTAGTGGTGGTGGTGGTGGTGGTGGCGGTGATGCTGATGATGGAGGTGGTGGTGGTGATGCTGATGGAGGTGGTGGTGGTGGTGGTGGTGGTGGTGGTGGTGGTGGTGGTGGTGGTGGTGGTGGTGGTGGTGGTGGTGGTGGTGATGATGCTGATGAAGGTGGTCGTGGTGGTGGTGGTGGTGGTGGTGGTGGTGGTGGTGGTGGTGGTGGTGGTGGTGGTGGTGGTGGTGATGATGCTGATGGAGGTGGTCGTGGTGGTGGTGGTGGTGGTGGTGGTGGTGGTGGTGGTGATGATGCTGATGGAGGTGGTCGTGGTGGTGGTGGTGGTGGTGGTGGTGGTGGTGGTGGTGGTGGTGGTGGTGGTGGTGGTGATGCTGATGGAGGTGGTCGTGGTGGTGGTGGTGGTGGTGGTGATGCTGATGGAGGTGGAGGTGGTGGGGGGTAGTAATTTCATTTTCTCCCATTTTCTCCCATGGTAGATACACCATTTCCTTTTACATTCTCGCTTCACATTCTTTCAAACGTGATCTCAGGTTTGAGTTCTGACTGAAATCTTTCCTCCTTTAGAAATGGTAATTTGCACTCTTATCGACGTGAGAATGAGAACCATTCTGTAATAAATGAGATCTGTCGATAAATAACATTTCCATTTGCGGATCACTCCATGAACCAAACTAATATGGACCGAACCTCACTTTTGACTCGAGAGGGACGTGTAGAAATTGAATTTGAAGAGGAGAAATGTGAGATGTCACTTGTATGATGTCACCATTTCCTAGACTTTTTTATTCTGGTCGTAGGTTTATTCTTTTTATTCTGGTCATAGCTTGCAAACTTTAGACAAACTTAAGACTCACAGACCGCCTTAAATGTTTGGCAACTGAACCACCTAACTGGATACGTACAATAACTGAAGTATCTGTTACTGTGATGTGTGTTCTGTTACCGTGGTGTGTGTTCTGTTACCGTGGTGTGTGTTCTGTTACCGTGGTGTGTGTTCTGTTACCGTGGTGTGTGTGTTCTGTTACCATGGTGTGTGTGTTCTGTTAACATGATGTGTGTGTTCTGTTACCATGGTGTGTGTGTGTTCTGTTACCATGGTGTGTGTTCTGTTACTGTGATGTGTGTGTTCTGTTACTGTGATGTGTGTGTTCTGTTACTGTGATGTGTGTTCTGTTACCGTGGTGTGTGTTCTGTTACCGTGGTGTGTGTTCTGTTACCGTGGTGTGTGTGTGTTCTGTTACCATGGTGTGTGTGTTCTGTTAACATGATGTGTGTGTTCTGTTACCATGGTGTGTGTGTGTTCTGTTACCATGGTGTGTGTGTTCTGTTACCATGATGTGTGTGTTCTGTTACTGTGATGTGTGTGTTCTGTTACTGTGATGTGTGTGTTCTGTTGCCGTGGTGTGTGTGTTCTGTTACCATGGTGTGTGTGTTCTGTTACCATGATGTGTGTTCTGTTACCGTGGTGTGTGTGTTCTGTTACCATGATGTGTGTTCTGTTACCGTGGTGTGTGTGTTATGTTACCATGGTGTTGTGTGTTATGTTACCGTGGTGTGTGTGTTCTGTTACCGTGGTGTGTGTGTTCTGTTACCATGGTGTGTGTTCTGTTACCGTGGTGTGTGTTATGTTACCATGGTGTGTGTGTTCTGTTACCATGGTGTGTGTTATGTGTTCTGTTACCATGATGTGTGTGTTCTGTTAACATGGTGTGTGTGTTCTGTTACCATGGTGTGTGTGTTCTGTTACCATGGTGTGTGTTATGTTACCATGGTGTGTGTGATGTTACCGTGGTGTTGTGTGTTCTGTTACCATGGTGTGTGTGTTCTGTTACTGTGATGTGTGTGTTCTGTTACCGTGGTGTGTGTGTTCTGTTACCGTGGTGTGTGTGTTCTGTTACCATGGTGTGTGTGTTCTGTTACCATGATGTGTGTGTTCTGTTACTGTGATGTGTGTGTTCTGTTACTGTGATGTGTGTGTTCTGTTGCCGTAGTGTGTGTGTTCTGTTACCATGGTGTGTGTGTTCTGTTACCATGGTGTGTGTTATGTGTTCTGTTACCATGATGTGTGTGTTCTGTTAACATGGTGTGTGTGTTCTGTTACCATGGTGTGTGTGTTCTGTTACCATGGTGTGTGTTATGTTACCATGGTGTGTGTGATGTTACCGTGGTGTTGTGTGTTCTGTTACCATGGTGTGTGTGTTCTGTTACTGTGATGTGTGTGTTCTGTTACCGTGGTGTGTGTTCTGTTACCGTGGTGTGTGTGTTCTGTTACCATGGTGTGTGTGTTCTGTTACCATGATGTGTGTGTTCTGTTACTGTGATGTGTGTGTTCTGTTACTGTGATGTGTGTGTTCTGTTGCCGTAGTGTGTGTGTTCTGTTACCATGGTGTGTGTGTTCTGTTACCATGATGTGTGTTCTGTTACCGTGGTGTGTGTTCTGTTACCATGGTGTGTGTGTTCTGTTACCATGGTGTGTGTGTTCTGTTACCATGGTGTGTGTTATGTTACCGTGGTGTGTGTGTTCTGTTACCGTGGTGTGTGTGTTCTGTTACCATGGTGTGTGTTCTGTTACCGTGGTGTGTGTTATGTTACCATGGTGTGTGTGTTCTGTTACCATGGTGTGTGTGTTCTGTTACCATGGTGTGTGTTATGTTACCATGGTGTGTGTTATGTTACCGTGGTGTTGTGTGTTCTGTTACCATGATGTGTGTGTTCTGTTACCATGGTGTGTGTGTTCTGTTACCATGGTGTGTGTGTTCTGTTACCATGGTGTGTGTTATGTTACCGTGGTGTTGTGTGTTCTGTTACCATGATGTGTGTGTTCTGTTAACATGGTGTGTGTGTTCTGTTACCATGGTGTGTGTGTTCTGTTACCATGGTGTGTGTGTTCTGTTACCATGGTGTGTGTGTTCTGTTACCATGGTGTGTGTGTTATGTTACCATGGTGTGTGTGTTCTGTTACCATGGTGTGTGTTCTGTTACCGTGGTGTGTGTTATGTTACCATGGTGTGTGTGTTCTGTTACCATGGTGTGTGTGTTCTGTTACCATGGTGTGTGTGTTCTGTTACCATGGTGTGTGTTATGTTACCATGGTGTGTGTTATGTTACCGTGGTGTTGTGTGTTCTGTTACCATGGTGTGTGTGTTCTGTTACCATGGTGTGTGTGTTCTGTTACCATGGTGTGTGTGTTCTGTTACCATGATGTGTGTGTTCTGTTACCATGGTGTTGTGTGTTATGTTACCATGGTGTGTTTCTGTCAAGCAGGTGAAATGCTGTAAGTACTGGCCGGACGACACAGAGATCTACAGAGACATCAAGGTGACCCTCATAGAGACGCAGCTACTGTCAGAGTACGTCATACGGACCTTCGCTGTCGAGAAGGTGAGACTGCTACTCCGGGTCGGCCGTGAGGGGGGCAGCGGGGTGCTGAGGGATTATTTAACATTCTCTTTGAAGAGGTAGGGTATCAGATGTTTTTGTAAAATGGGCAGGGACTCTGCTGCCCTGGCTTCAGGGGGAAGCTGGTTCCACCATTGGGGTGCCAGGACAGAAAAGAGATTGGGAATGTTTGAACACCAGGCTGTAGTGTTCTGGATTAGTTGCAGGGGTTTAGGATGACTACTACTACTACATTACTACTAATATTATTACACTACTACTACAATACTACTACTACTACATTACTACTAATATTATTACACTACTACTACATTACTACTAATATTATTACACTACTACTACATTACTACTAATATTATTACACTACTACTACATTACTACTAATATTATTACACTACTACTACAATACTACTACTACTACATTACTACTAATATTATTACACTACTACTACATTACTACTAATATTATTACACTACTACTACATTACTACTAATATTATTACACTACTACTACATTACTACTAATATTATTACACTACTACTACATTACTACTAATATTATTACACTACTACTACATTAATACTAATATTATTACACTACTACTACAATACTACTACTACTACATTACTACTAATATTATTACACTACTACTACATTACTACTAATATTATTACACTACTACTACAATACTACTACTACTACATTACTACTAATATTATTACACTACTACTACAATACTACTACTACTACATTACTACTAATATTATTACACTACTACTACATTACTACTAATAGCATTACACTACCTCTACATTACTACTAATATTATTACACTACTACTACATTACTACTAATATTATTACACTACTACTACATTACTACTAATATTATTACACTACTACTACATTACTACTAATATTATTACACTACTACTACAATACTACTACTACTACATTACTACTAATATTATTACACTACTACTACATATACTACTACTACTACTACATTACTACTAATATTACTAATATTATTACACTACTACTACATTACTACTAATATTATTACACTACTACTACATTACTACTAATATTATTACACTACTACTACATTACTACTAATATTATTACACTACTACTACATTACTACTAATATTATTACACTACTACTATAATACTACTATACTACATTACTATACTAATATTACTACTACTACTAATATTATACTACTACTACTACATTACTACTAATATTATTACACTACTACTACATTACTACTAATATTATTACACTACTACTACATTACTACTAATATTATTACACTACTACTACAATACTACTACTACTACATTACTACTAATATTATTACACTACTACTACAATACTACTACTACTACATTACTACTAATATTATTACACTACTACTACAATACTACTACTACTACATTACTACTAATATTATTACACTACTACTACATTACTACTAATATTATTACACTACTACTACATTACTACTAATATTATTACACTACTACTACATTACTACTAATATTATTACACTACTACTACATTACTACTAATATTATTACACTACTACTACAATACTACTACTACTACATTACTACTAATATTATTACACTACTACTACAATACTACTACTACTACTACATTACTACTAATATTATTACACTACTACTACATTACTACTAATATTATTACACTACTACTACATTACTACTAATATTATTACACTACTACTACATTACTACTAATATTATTACACTACTACTACATTACTACTAATATTATTACACTACTACTACAATACTACTACTACTACATTACTACTAATATTATTACACTACTACTACAATACTACTACTACTACATTACTACTAATATTATTACACTACTACTACATTACTACTAATATTATTACACTACTACTACATTACTACTAATATTATTACACTACTACTACAATACTACTACTACTACATTACTACTAATATTATTACACTACTACTACAATACTACTACTACTACATTACTACTAATATTATTACACTACTACTACAATACTACTACTACTACATTACTACTAATATTATTACACTACTACTACATTACTACTAATATTATTACACTACTACTACATTACTACTAATAGTATTACACTACTACTACATTACTACTAATATTATTACACTACTACTACATTACTACTAATATTATTACACTACTACTACATTACTACTAATATTATTACACTACCTCTACATTACTACTAATATTATTACACTACTACTACATTACTACTAATATTATTACACTACTACTACATTACTACTAATATTATTACACTACTACTATTATTACTACTAATATTATTACACTACTACTACATTACTACTAATATTATTACACTACTACTACATTACTACTCATATTATTACACTACTACTACATTACTACTAATATTATTACACTACTACTACATTACTACTAATATTATTACACTACTACTACATTACTACTAATATTATTACACTACTACTACATTACTACTAATATTATTACACTACTACTACATTACTACTAATATTATTACACTACTACTACATTACTACTAATATTATTACACTACTACTACAATACTACTACTACTACTACTACATTACTACTAATATTATTACACTACTACTACAATACTACTAATATTATTACACTACTACTACAATACTACTACTACTACTACATTACTACTAATATTATTACACTACCATCTACAATACTACTACTACTACTACTACACTACCTCTACATTACTACTACTACTACTACTACTACTACTACTACTACACTACCACTACATTACTACTACTACTACTACTACTACACTACCTCTACATTACTACTACTACTACTACACTACATTACTACTACTACTACTACTACTACTACTACTACTACTACTACACTACCTCTACATTACTACTAATATTATTACACTTCTACTACATTACTACTAATATTATTACACTACTACTACATTACTACTAATATTATTATACTTCTACTACATTACTACTAATATTATTACACTACTACTACATTACTACTATTACTACTACACTAAATCTACATTACTACTACTACTACTACTACTGCTACACTAATGCTACATTACTACTACTACACTACCTCTACATTACTACTATTTCTACATTACTACTATCATTTCTACACTACTTCTACATTTACTACTACTACTACTACTACACTACTGCTACATTACTAATACTACACTACTTCTACATTACTACTACTACTACTATTACTACTACTACTGCTACACTAATGCTACATTACTACTACTACACTACTTCTACATTACTACTACTACACTACTTCTGCATTACTACGATGTAATACTGCTACATTATGACATTACTACTGTGGTAATACTACTACATTACTGCTACTACTACTACTACATTACTACTATGTTAACACTACTATATTGCTACTACCAGTACATTAAAATGTTGTTAATACTACTGCTATTACATTACTACTAATACATTGTCATTACTACAACATTGCTACTAATACATTACCATTACTACTACGTTACTACTAAAACATTACCATATCACAACTAATACATTACATTACCACTACTACATTACCAGTACTACTACATTGCTACTAATGCATTACCATTACTACTGCATTATTACTAATACATTATCGGTACTACTACATTATTACTAATACATTGTCGGTGCTACTGCATTACTACTAATGTATTACCATTACTACTACATTACTACAGATACATTACCAGTACTACTACATTACCAGTGATACATTACCATTACTACAGCTCAGTACTACTGCATCACTACTACTGCATTACTACTAATGTATTACCATTACTACTACATTACCACAAATACATTACCACGAATACATTATCAGTACTACTACATTCCTACTAATACATAGCCATTACTACTACTACATTCGTACTAATACATAGCCATTACTACTACTACATTACTACGGATACATTACCATTACTACTACATTACCAGTACTACTACATTACCACTAATACATTATCAGTACTACTACATTCTTACTAATACATAGCCATTATTACTACTACATTCCTACTAATACATTACCATTACTACTACATTACTACTGATACATTACCATTACTACTACATTACTACAGATACATTACCATTACTACTACATTACCAGTACTACTACATTACCAT
Organism: Oncorhynchus gorbuscha; assembly: GCF_021184085.1. NCBI lineage: Eukaryota > Metazoa > Chordata > Actinopteri > Salmoniformes > Salmonidae > Oncorhynchus > Oncorhynchus gorbuscha. Next base: position 18,924 of record NW_025747519.1, on the reverse strand, counting down.
TACATTATCAGTACGACTATATTCCTACTAATACATTACCATCACTACTATATTACTACCGATACATTACCATTACTACTACATTACTACTACATTACTACGGATACATTACCATTACTACTACATTACTACTGATACATTACAATTACTACTATCACATTACTACGGACACATTACCATTACTACTACATTACTATGGATACATTACCATTACTACTACATTACCAGTACTACTACATTGCCACTAATACATTATCAGTACTACTACATTCCTACTAATACATAGCCATTATTACTACTACATTCCTACTAATACATTACCATTAGTACTACATTACTACTGATAAATTACCATTACTACTACATTACTACCGATACATTACCATTACTACCGATACATTACCATTACTACTACATTACTACTGATACATTACCATTACTTCTACATTACTACAGATACATTACCATTACTACTACATTACTACCGATACATTACCATTACTACTATATTACTACGGATACATTACCATCACTACTATATTACTACCGATACATTACCATTACTACCACATTACTACTGATACATTACCATTACTACTACATTACTACTGATACATTACCATTACTACTACATTACTACAGATACATTACCATTACTACTACATTACTACTGATACATTACCATTACTACTACATTACTACAGATACATTACCATTACTACAGATACATTACCATTACTACTACATTACTACAGATACATTACCATTACTACAGATACATTACCATTACTACTACATTACTACAGATACATTACCATTAATACTACATTACTACAGATACATTACCATTACTACAGATACATTACCATTACTACTATATTACTACAGATACATTACCATTACTACTACATTACTACCGATACATTACCATTACTACTACATTACTACCGATACATTACCATTACTACCACATTACTACAGATACATTACCATTACTACTACATTACTACCGATACATTACCATTACTACTACATTACTACCGATACATTACCATTACTACTACATTACTACCGATACATTACCATTACCACTACATTACTACCGATACATTACCATTACTACTACATTACTACCGATACATTACCATTACTACCACATTACTACAGATACATTACCATTACTACCACATTACTACAGATACATTACCATTACTACCACATTACTACAGGTACATTACCATTACTACCACATTACTACAGATACATTACCATTACTACAGATACATTACCATTACTACTACATTACTAAGGAGACATTACCATTACTACAACATTACTACCGATACATTACCATTACTACTACATTACTACCGATACATTACCATTACTACTGCATTACTACCGATACATTACCATTACTACAGCTCTGTTCCACACTAACAAACTACTTGATGCTTTTATATTGATCATTTGGTTTGCGAGTGGGGATGTTAGATAGACTAGATTTTCTCAAACAGAGACACTCTTGTTTGAATACCTCTTACAAACATTATCCTCTCTCAGGACGAGAGGAAGCAGGCCATGCTAAGCAAACAGAAGATGTAATCGAGAGAGAGCTGGGTGAAGACGCTAATGCTACTCAAACACGTGCTGCAGGAGTTCCAGTCCTCGAGGACACCTGGAAATTGATTGAAGAACAGTGTATTTTGTGTCTGTCTTTGACCGTCTGTTTTTCTCTTGCCTCCCTGTCCTCCTCCAGAGAGGAGCCCATGAGATCCGCGAGATCAGTCAGTTTCACTTCACAGGGTGGCCGGACCACGGGGTGCCCTACCACGCTACTGGCCTCCTGGGCTTTGTACGTAGGGTGAAGGCCAAGACACTCAGCAACGCTGGGCCCATGGTCATCCACTGCAGGTATGATTCTATCCCCTCTTTCTCTGTCTCTCTCCTGGGGCCTGGGGCTCTTACCCTGACCACCTGATATCTAATTCTTCCAAACCTGAATGTGAAATTTAAGCTGTCATGGAGAGTATTACTGACAATTATACATTTACATACAGTTTTTGAAATGTATGTCTCGCAGCTCTCTATCCCTCTGTCTCTCTCTCTCTCTCTCTCTCTCTCTCTCTCTCTCTCTCTCTCTCTCTCTCTCTCTCTCTCTCTCTCTCTCGCTATCTCTCTCTCTGTCTATACATTTTTCAATTCAATTCAAAGAGCTTTATTAGCATGGGAAACATGTTTAAATTGCAAAAGCAAGTGAAATAGATAATAAACAAAAGTGATATAAACAATAACAAATTAACAGTAAACATTTCTCATCTCTCTGTTTTTTCTCTGTTGCTCTCTGTGTCGCCCTCTCTCTCTCTGTTGCTCTCTCTCGCTCTCTCTCTCTCTATGTCTCTGTCTCTCTCTCTCTTTGTGCCTCTGTCGCTCTCTCTCTGTGTCTCTCTCTCTCTCTCTTTGTGTCTCTGTTGCGCTCTCTATGTCTCTCTGACTCTCTCTCTCTCTCTCTGTCTCTCTCTCTATGTCTCTCTGACTCTCTCTCTCTCTCTCTGTCTCTCTCTCTCTGTCTCTCTCTCTCTCTCTCTGTGTCTCTCTGTGTCTCTCTGTTGCTCTCTCTCTCTGTCTCTCTCTGTCTCTCTCTCTCTCTCTCTCTCTCTCTGTCTCTCTCTCTCTCTCTCTGTGTCTCTCTGTGTCTCTCTGTTGCTCTCTCTCTCTGTCTCTCTCTCTCTCTGTCTCTCTCTCTCTGTGTCTCTGTTGGTCGCTTTCTCTCTGTGTCTCTCTCTCTGTCTCTCTCTCTCTGTCTCTCTCTCTCTGTCTCTCTCTCTCTCTCTCTCTGTGTCTCTCTCTGTGTCTCTCTCTCTCTCTCTCTCTCTCTCTCTCTCTCTCTCTCTCTCTCTCTCTCTCTCTCTCTCTCTCTCTCTCTCTCTCTCTCTCTCTCTCTCTCTCTGTGTCTCTCTCTCTGTGTCTCTGTCTCTATAGCGCGGGGGCAGGCCGAACAGGCTGTTTCATAGTGATTGACATCATGCTGGACATGGCAGAGAGAGAGGGCGTGGTGGACATCTATAACTGTGTCAGAGAGCTGCGCTCCAGGAGAGTCAACATGGTGCAGACTGAGGTACAGTACAGACAGACAGACAGACAGACAGACAGACAGACAGACAGACAGACAGACAGACAGACAGACAGACAGACAGACAGACAGACAGACAGACAGACAGACAGACAGACAGACAGACAGACAGACAGACAGACAGACAGACAGACAGACGGTAACAGACAGACAGACAGACAGACAGACAGACAGACAGACAGACAGACAGACAGACAGACAGACAGACAGACAGACAGACAGACAGACAGACAGACAGACAGACAGACAGACAGACAGACAGACAGACAGACAGACAGACAGACAGACAGACAGACAGACAGACAGACAGACAGACAGACAGACAGACAGACAGACAGACAGACAGACAGACAGACAGACAGACAGACAGACAGACAGACAGACAGACAGACAGACAGAGACAGACAGACTGTCTCTGCCAAGAGGCCCAGGTGCTAGTACACCCGCCCCACAAGCACGGAGTTGGTGGTTCAAGCCCCACTCTGGTTGTTTCCCTCATTTACAGTAGTAATGCAGGTCACACATCTCATTTACAGTAGTAATGCAGGTCACACATCTCATTTACAGTAGTAATGCAGGTCACACATCTCATTTACAGTAGTAATGCAGGTCACACATCTCATTTACAGTAGTAATGCAGGTCACACATCTCATTTACAGTAGTAATGCAGGTCACACATCTCATTTACAGTAGTAATGCAGGTCACACATCTCATTTACAGTAGTAATGCAGGTCACACATCTCATTTATAGTAGTAATGCAGGTCACACATCTCATTTACAGTAGTAATTTGGGTCGCCCATCTGGGTAATGCCACGACCTCCCTTGTAAAGTCTCGTCACCTCAAATAAAATGTTATTTGTCACGTGGTTTGAAAACAACAGGTGTAGACTAACAGTGAAATGCTGACTGATGGGTCCTTGGTAAACAACAGGTGTAGACTAACAGTGAAATGCTTGGTAAACAACAGGTGTAGACTAACAGTGAAATGCTGACTGATGGGTCCTTGGTAAACAACAGGTGTAGACTAACAGTGAAATGCTTGGTAAACAACAGGTGTAGACTAACAGTGAAATGCTGACTGATGGGTCCTTGGTAAACAACAGGTGTAGACTAACAGTGAAATGCTGACTGACGTTCCCAACAACGCAGAGAGAAAAATATAGAACAAACAACCACACGAGGAATAAATCCACTATGAGTAACAATAACTTGGCTATATACAGAGGGTACCAGTACCAAGTCCACGTGCAGGGGGTACCAGTACCGAGTCCACGTGCAGGGGTACCAGTACCGAGTCCACGTGCAGGGGGTACCAGTACCGAGTCCACGTGCAGGGGGTACCAGTACCGAGTCCACGTGCAGGGGGTACCAGTACCGAGTCCACGTGCAGGGGGTACCAGTACCGAGTCCACGTGCAGGGGGTACCAGTACCGAGTCCACGTGCAGGGGGTACCAGTCCCGAGTCCACGTGCAGGGGGTACCAGTACCGAGTCCACGTGCAGGGGGTACCAGTACCGAGTCCACGTGCAGGGGTACCAGTACCGAGTCCACGTGCAGGGGGGTCCACCAGTACCGAGTCCACGTACAGGGGGTACCAGTACCGAGTCCACGTGCAGGGGGTACCAGTACCGAGTCCACGTGCAGGGGGTACCAGTACCGAGTCCACGTGCAGGGGGTACCAGTACCGAGTCCACGTGCAGGGGGTACCAGTACCGAGTCCACGTACAGGGGGTACCAGTACCGAGTCCACGTACAGGGGGTACCAGTACCGAGTCCACGTGCAGGGGGTACCAGTACCGAGTCCACGTGCAGGGGGTACCAGTACCGAGTCCACGTGCAGGGGGTACCAGTACCGAGTCCACGTGCAGGGGGTACCAGTACCGAGTCCACGTGCAGGGGGTACCAGTACCGAGTCCACGTACAGGGGGTACCAGTACCGAGTCCACGTGCAGGGGGTACCAGGTCATTTAGGTAATAGATCTTTTCATAGAGGTAGGGGTAAAGTGACTAGACAACAGTGCAGGGGGTACCAGGTCATTTAGGTAATAGATCTTTTCATAGAGGTAGGGGTAAAGTGACTAGACAACAGGATAAATGTTCACCGTACACTGAGAGGCGATAGAGGGGGTGTCAACGACAGTTAAACAGTCCTCATCTGGTTCAACACATGGCATCATCATTTCCCGAACTACGATTATGTCTCTGGGTACTCATCTATGACATCATCATCTATAGAGTAGAATACACAGACTGGACAAGGGGGCGCAGGCAGGCACAAGACAGACAATACAAAGGGTAAATACAATATTTTTACTGGCTTGAAAAACGAGCAGGTTTTTAGCTCAATGATGAGGTTGGGGGGGGAACAACATCCCAGGCACCGTCTTCTAACTTTTACAGACCAGGGTAGAATTGTGTTGGGTTTCTGCTGAAGGACTCAGTGTGAGCAGACACCATCTGGAGTCATCCATAGAGGGGCTGAATGCATCATTTCACCCTGATTCCTTTTAAATCACAGGCGTCATTGGATTTAACGGGCAAATGTTTCATAGACGACGACGGGCCGATTGGTACTTCAGCAACTGGAGAACAAATGAGTGACTGACTGACACACACTCCTCAAGTTCAGGGTGGGGCTGGTGGTAGGGGTGGGGGTGGGGGTGGGGTGGTGTATGGTAGGGTGGTGTAGGGTAGGGTGGTGTAGGGTAGGGTGGTGTAGGGTAGGGGTGGTGTGGGGTAGGGTGGGTAGGGTAGGGTAGGGTGGTGTAGGGGTAGGGGTGGTGTGGGGTAGGGTGGGGTGGGGTAGGGGTGGTGTGGGGTAGGGTGGGGTAGGGTGGGGTAGGGTAGGGTAGGATGGTGTTGGGTAGGGTTGGTGTAGGGTGGGGTGGGGTAGGGGTGGTGTGGGGTAGGGTGGGGTAGGGTAGGGTAGGGTAGGATGGTGTAGGGTAGGGTGGTGTAGGGTAGGGGTGGTGTAGGGTAGGGTGGTGTAGGGTGGGGGTGGTGTGGGGTAGGGTGGGGTAGGGTAGGGTGGTGTTGGGTAGGGTGGTGTAGGGGTGGGGTAGGGTGGGGTGGGGTAGGGGTGGTGTGGGGTAGGGTGGGGTAGGGTGGGGTAGGGTAGGGTAGGATGGTGTTGGGTAGGGTTGGTGTAGGGTAGGGTGGTGTAGGGGTAGGGGTGGTGTGGGGTGGGGTAGGGTGGGGTGGGGTAGGGGTGGTGTGGGGTAGGGTGGGGTAGGGTAGGGTAGGATGGTGTAGGGTAGAGTGGTGTAGGGTAGGGGTGGTGTAGGGTA
>NW_025747519.1:0-7500 GCF_021184085.1 Oncorhynchus gorbuscha | reverse complement strand
CTCAAAATGACATCATCAGACGATAGCCCCGTTGTTTTTTGTTTAGGTCCGGAGATGCTTTCTACTCCCCTCATAAACCAGACATTACAACCTGTCTAGAAGATATACTTTTCTCCTACCAATGGAACAAAACCCAAACATTCTTATCTTGTCTGAAAAGCTTTTTCTCACCCTTCTCCCCCTATTATATTGACCCTATTATATAGGCCCTATTATATAGACCCTATTATCAAGGCCCTAATATATAGACCCTATTATATAGACCCTATTATATAGACCCTATTATATAGACCCTATTATATAGACCCTATTATATAGACCCTATTATATAGACCCTATTATATTGGCCCTATTATATAGACCCTATTATATAGACCCTATTATATAGACCCTATTATATAGACCCTATTATATAGACCCTATTATATAGACCCTATTATATAGACCTATTATATAGACCCTATTATATTGGCCCTATTATATAGACCCTATTATATAGACCCTATTATATAGACACTATTATATAGACCCTATTATATAGACCCTATTATATAGACCCTATTATATAGACCCTATTATATAGACCCTATTATATAGACCCTATTATCAAGGCCCTAATATATAGACCCTATTATATAGACCCTATTATATAGACCCTATTATATAGACCCTATTATATAGACCCTATTATATAGACCCTATTATATTGGCCCTATTATATAGACCCTATTATATAGACCCTATTATATAGACACTATTATATAGACACTATTATATAGACCCTATTATATAGACCCTATTATATAGACCCTATTATATAGACCCTATTATATAGGCCCTATTATATAGACCCTATTATATAGACCCTATTATCAAGGCCCTAATATATAGACCCTATTATATAGACCCTATTATATAGACCCTATTATATAGACCCTATTATATAGACCCTATTATATAGACCCTATTATATTGGCCCTATTATATAGACCCTATTATATAGACCCTATTATATAGACACTATTATATAGACCCTATTATATAGACCCTATTATATAGACCCTATTATATAGACCCTATTATATAGGCCCTATTATATAGACCCTATTATCAAGGCCCTATTATAAGGGCTTGATAGAGGAATTCTAAATTCCTTTATGCTTTAATTGCCAAAACCAATTCGCACTCATTTCTAATTCATTAATGAATTGTAAGTTCATTAATTATGCATGAAGTAGATCGAGACCAGTCTTAAAAGCCAGGTAAAGAGCGTTTAATTCCAGAGAGTACTAACTACATACACAGATTTCCACAGGTTATAAACTCAAAATGACATCATCAGTTTCCCACGATAGCCCCGTTGTTTTTTGTTTAGGTCCGGAGATGCTTTCTACTCCCCTCATAAACCAGACATTACAACCTGTCTAGAAGATATACTTTTCTCCTACCAATGGAACAAAACCCAAACATTCTTATCTTGTCTGAAAAGCTTTTTCTCACCCTTCTCCCCCTATTATATTGACCCTATTATATAGGCCCTATTATATAGACCCTATTATCAAGGCCCTAATATATAGACACTATTATATAGACCCTATTATATTGGCCCTATTATATAGACCCTATTATATAGACCCTATTATATAGACCCTATTATATTGGCCCTATTATTTAGACCCTATTAAAGTACATGTTTTATTTTCCATTCTAACTTTCTGGTAATTTCCATCTCTTTCTGTGTGCTGATTGTCTGTTGTTTGATATTGTCCCATTGTGTCCATCTTTCTGCTTTTTCCAGGAGCAATATGTCTTCATCCACGATGCCATCTTGGAGGCGTGTCTTTGTGGTGACACCACCATTCCAGCCAATCAGCTGCGCTCGGTCTACTATGAAATGAACCGATTGGACCCCCAGACCAACTCCTCCCAGATCAAAGAGGAGTTCCGGGTGAGAATGTGTTCCATTGTGATCCTTCCTCATTTAGGCCAGCAAGTCGAGTGTCCTACACAGACACATTTGCAGTGCATTTTTCCACATTTTCTTACTTCACAGCCTTATTCTAACATTGATTTAAATATAATAATAATTCTCATCAATCTACACACAATATCCCATAATGACAAAAGTGAAAACAGGTTGTAATACATTTTTGCTAATTTATTTATTCTCTTTGCTTATTTGAGCTGTCCTTTGTATTTTTTAAATATATTTTTTAATAATTATTTATTACAAAAAAACACAAGGAAGAGGTAACATTAAAGTATTAGAACACGAAGGACAAATAATACAGCATCAAGACACTATCAAACACGACAGCATCAAGACACTATCAAACACTACAGCATCAAGACACTATCAAACACTACAGCATCAAGACACTATCAAACACTACAGCATCAAGACACTATCAAACACTACAGCATCAAGACACTATCAAACACTACAGCATCAAGACACTATCAAACACTACAGCATCAAGACACTATCAAACACTACAGCATCAAGACACTATCAAACACTACAGCATCAAGACACTATCAACCACTACAGCATCAAGACACTATCAAACACTACAGCATCAAGATACTATCAAACACTACAGCATCAAGACACTATCAAACACTACAGCATCAAGACACTATCAAACACTACAGCATCAAGACACTATCAAACACTACAGCATCAAGACACTATCAAACACTACAGCATCAAGACACTATCAAACATGTATCAGTCTTCCTGCAACAGAGCCGTCCTTATGTGAGGGTGCGTGTGTATGATAGTGATATAAAATATATGTCAGTTTCCTTTTTCATGATCACAATCTTGTGAAACCCGAACCCTCCAAGATCCCCCCCACAGTTCCCCAATATCTGTCCCTCAACCATTAGAGAGCCCTGCCAGAGGCCCCCCCCCCGGAAAAAAAAATGCAATTAATTCCCCACCCCCAAGAACCCCCCCAATGCACCAACAACCAAGAGAACTATAGAGGAAGATAGGAGGAGACATAGGAAACAAAAAGGAGGAGACATAGGAAACAAAAAGGAGGAGACATAGGAAACAAAAAGGAGGAGACATATGAAACAAAAAGGAGGAGACATTAGAAACAAAAAGGAGGAGACATTAGAAACAAAAAGGAGGAGACATAGGAAACAAAAAGGAGGAGACATAGGAAACAAAAAGGAGGAGACATAGGAAACAAAAAGGAGGAGACATATGAAACAAAAAGGAGGAGACATAGGAAACAAAAAGGAGGAGACATAGGAAACAAAAAGGAGGAGACATAGGAAACAAAAAGGAGGAGACATAGGAAACAAAAAGGAGGAGACATAGGAAACAAAAAGGAGGAGACATATGAAACAAAAAGGAGGAGACATAGGAAACAAAAAGGAGGAGACATTAGAAACAAAAAGGAGGAGACATAGGAAACAAAAAGGAGGAGACATAGGAAACAAAAAGGAGGAGACATAGGAAACAAAAAGGAGGAGACATTAGAAACAAAAAGGAGGAGACATAGGAAACAAAAAGTGTTACTAAATAATACATTTAAAACAAAGGAAAAAAATAAATAATAATAAATACATTTAAAACAAAGGAAAATAATAATAATAATAATAATAAATACATTTAAAACAAAGGAAAAAAATAAATAATAATAAATACATTTAAAACAAAGGACAACAAGGACAAGTGAAATCATAACAGCAATGCCTTCTTTATATGTTTGTGTGCATGTCTGGCACTATTACATGTATGTGTGTGTTCTTGTATGTGTTTTTTTTGAATGAGAGTGTGTGTATATACATGTGTACAAACACCTGCATGGCATCAGCCTCAGGCAAACAGGCATTAGTTGTAAAAACACGGCCACTTGGTGTCATTCAAATGTACTTTTATTATGTTTTATTTGGACTTTTGTTTCCTTTTATCTTTAGAGCATCATTCTCTCTCTCACAGAGCAACTCCACTCCCACTTGTCTCCAATTCTACATACCAACCCTCAGCTTCCCTCAGCCCATCCCATCCCAACCGTCAGCTTCCCTCAGCCCATCCCATCCCAACCCTCAGCTTCCCTCAGCCCATCCCAACCCTCAGCTTCCCTCAGCTTCCCTCAGCGCATCCCATCCCAACCCTCAGCTTCCCTCAGCCCATCCCATCCCAACCCTCAGCTTCCCTCAGCCCATCCCATCCCAACCCTCAGCTTCCCTCAGCCCATCCCAACCCTTAGCCCATCCCATCCCAACCCTCAGCTTCCCTCAGCTCAGCCCATCCCAACCCTCAGCCCATCCCATCCCAACCCTCAGCTTCCCTCAGCTCAGCCCATCCCATCCCATCCCATCCCAACCCTCAGCTTCCCTCAGCCCATCCCATCCCAACCCTCAGCCCATCTCATCCCAACCCTCAGCTTCCCTCAGCCCATCCCAACCCTCAGCTTCCCTCAGCCCATCCCAACCTTTAGCTTCCCTCAGCCCATCCCAACCCTCAGCTTCCCTCAGCCCATCCCATCCCAACCCTCAGCTTCCCTCAGCCCATCCCAACCCTCAGCTTCCCTCAGCCCATCCAAACCCTCAGCTTCCCTCAGCCCATCCCAACCCTCAGCTTCCCTCAGCCCATCCCAACCTTTAGCTTCCCTCAGCCCATCCCAACCCTCAGCTTCCCTCAGCCCATCCCAACCCTCAGCTGCCCTCAGCCCATCCCAACCCTCAGCTTCCCTCAGCCCATCCCAACCCTCAGCTTCCCTCAGCCCATCCCAACCCTCAGCTTCCCTCAGCTCATCCCATCCAAACCCTCAGCTTCCCTCAGCTTAGCCCATCCCATCCCAACCCTCAGCTTCCCTCAGCCCATCCCATCCCAACCCTCAGCTTCCCTCTGCTCAGCCCATCCCATCCCAACCCTCAGCTTCCCTCAGCCCATCCCATCCCAACCCTCAGCCCATCCCATCCCAACCCTCAGCTTCCCTCAGCCCATCCCATCCATCTCTGCTGGCCACCCTCAGCCCATCCCATATATCTCCGCTGGCCACCCTCAGCCCATCCCATCTATCTCTGCTGGCCACCCTCAGCCCATCCCATCCCAACCCTCAGCATCCCTCAGCCCATCCCATCCCAACCCTCAGCTTCCCTCAGCTCAGCCCATCCCAACCTTCAGCTTCCTCAGCCCATCCCATCTATCTCTGCTGGCCACCCTCAGCCCATCCCATCCCAACCCTCAGCTTCCCTCAGCCAATCCCAACCCAACCCTCAGCTTCCCTCAGCCCATCCCAACCCAACCCTCAGCTTCCCTCAGCTCAGCCCATCCCAACCCTCAGCTTCCCTCAGCCCATCCCATCCCAACCGTCAGCTTCCCTCAGCCCATCCCATCCCAACCCTCAGCTTCCCTCAGCCCATCCCAACCCTCAGCTTCCCTCAGCTTCCCTCAGCGCATCCCATCCCAACCCTCAGCTTCCCTCAGCCCATCCCAACCCAACCCTCAGCTTCCCTCAGCCCATCCCATCCCAACCCTCAGCTTCCCTCAGCCCATCCCAACCCTTAGCCCATCCCATCCCAACCCTCAGCTTCCCTCAGCTCAGCCCATCCCAACCCTCAGCCCATCCCATCCCAACCCTCAGCTTCCCTCAGCTCAGCCCATCCCATCCCATCCCAACCCTCAGCTTCCCTCAGCCCATCCCATCCCAACCCTCAGCCCATCTCATCCCAACCCTCAGCTTCCCTCAGCCCATCCCAACCCTCAGCTTCCCTCAGCCCATCCCAACCTTTAGCTTCCCTCAGCCCATCCCAACCCTCAGCTTCCCTCAGCCCATCCCATCCCAACCCTCAGCTTCCCTCAGCCCATCCCAACCCTCAGCTTCCCTCAGCCCATCCAAACCCTCAGCTTCCCTCAGCCCATCCCAACCCTCAGCTTCCTCAGCCCATCCCAACCTTTAGCTTCCCTCAGCCCATCCCAACTCTCAGCTTCCCTCAGCCCATCCCAACCCTCACCCTCAGCTGCCCTCAGCCCATCCCAACCCTCCAAACCCCAGCTTCCCTGCCATCCCATCTCCCTCAGCCCATCCCATCCCAACCCTCAGCCCATTCCAGCTTCAGCTCAGCCCATCCCAACCCTCAGCCCATCCCATCCCAACCCTCAGTTTCCCTCAGCCCATCCCAACCCTCAGCTTCCCTCAGCCCATCCCAACCTTCAGCTTCCCTCAGCCCATCCCAACCCTCAGCTTCCCTCAGCCCATCCCATCCCAACCCTCAGCTTCCCTCAGCCCATCCCAACCCTCAGCTTCCCTCAGCCCATCCCAACCCTCAGCTTCCCTCAGCTCATCCCATCCAAACCCTCAGCTTCCCTCAGCTCAGCCCATCCCATCCCAACCCTCAGCTAGCCCATCCCATCTATCTCTGCTGGCCACCCACTTCGTGTTTCTACGCAACACATATCTTTCAACTATGCTGCGATGTTTAACTCACAATTTCAATATATCTTATCGAATAGAATCCACAGATTGCGTGTTGAAGATCAATACTTTTACTAAGTGTATCAGTATATTAGTAATTGACTGACCCGGTCTCTCCAGATCTCCTAACAGTACTATTTCTAGGGTCTAATTTAGATCAATGCTATGCCTTATCAGCCATTCCTGAACCTGAGACCAGAAACAGGCTACCTGAGGGAAATACCTAAATAAATGGTCTATTGATTCTGTATCCTCACAACAAAATCTGCAGAGCTTCGATCATTTTATGCCCCAAATATTCAACATTTTGTTGGTGGCAAGAATTCTATATAATAATTTTAGCTGAAAAGCACGAAGTCTTGAATCTTGCGTTGTTTTAAATATCAACTCATACATCCTGTACCATGGAATCGGTACATCAGAAATCTCTTCCCAACTATTTTGCAATCTGTATGGCACAGATGTCGACATCCTGGTCCTCAAATGAAACTGGCTATTTTTATTCTTCCTCCAGTTTTGATCCTTTATTTTTTCCTCCCTTTGCCACCTGCCTCCTCCAGTTTTGATCCTTTATTTTGGGCAGACAGACCATTCCTCCCTCTGCCAGCCTCCTTTTGATCCTTTATTTTGGGCAGACAGACCAGTTCCCTACCTCCTCCTCTGCCACCTGCCAGTTTTGACCTTTATTTTGGGCAGACAGACCAGTTCCCTACCTCCTCCCTCTCCCACCCTCCTCCAGTTTTGATCCTTTATTTTGGGCAGACAGACCAGTTCCCTACCCCACCCCTCTCCAGTTTTGATCCTCAGACCACTACCTCCTCCCCTGCCAGTTTTGATCCTTTATTTTGGGCAGACAGACCAGTTCCCTACCTCCTCCCTCTGCCACCTGCCTCCTCCAGTTGTGATCCTTTATTTTGGGCAGACAGACCAGTTCCCTACCTCCTCCCTCTGCCACCTGCCTCCTCCAGTTTTGATCCTTTATTTTGGGCAGACAGACCAGTTCCCTACCTCCTCCCTCTGCCACCTGCCTCCTCCAGTTTTGATCCTTTATTTTGGGCAG
>NW_025747518.1:0-54099 GCF_021184085.1 Oncorhynchus gorbuscha | reverse complement strand
ATTGTTTTATCTCATCTTGTTCCCATTGTTCTATCTCATCTTGTTCCCATTGTTATGTCTCTTAATGTTCACATTATTCCCATTGTTCCATCTCATCTTGTTCCCATTGTTTTATCTCATCTTGTTCCCATTGTTCTATCTCATCTTGTTCCCATTGTTATGTTGTTCTCTAATATTCTCCATTGTTCCCATTGTTCCATCTCATCTTGTTCCCATTGTTCAATCTCTTAATGTTCAAATTGTTCCCATTGATCTATCTCAGCTCGTTCCCAATAATCTATCTCATCTTGTTCCCATTGTTCTATCTCATCTTGTTCTCATTGTTGTATCTCTTAATGTTCAAATAGTTTTATCTCATCTTGTTCCCATTGTTGTATCTCTTAATGTTCAAATAGTTCTATCTCATCTTGTTCTCATTGTTGTATCTCTTAATGTTCAAATAGTTTTATCTCATCTTGTTCCCATTGTTCTATCTCATCTTGTTCCCATTGTTCTATCTCATCTTGTTCCCATTGTTGTATCTCTTAATGTTCAAATTGTTCCCATTTTTTTATCTCATCTTGTTCCCATTGTTTTATCTCATCTTGTTCCCATTGTTGTGTCTCTTAATGTTCAAATTGTTCTATCTCATCTTGTTCCCATTGTTGTGTCTCTTAATGTTCAAATTGTTCATCTCATCTTGCTCCCATTGTTATGTCTCTTAATGTTCAAATTGTTCTATCTCATCTTGTTCCCATTGTTGTATCTCTTAATGTTCAAATTGTTCCCATTTTTTATCTCATCTTGTTCCCATTGTTCTATCTCATCTTGTTCCCATTGTTATGTCTCTTAATGTTCACATTGTTCCCATTGTTCCATCTCATCTTGTTCCCATTGTTGTATCTCTTAATGTTCAAATTGTTCCCATTTTTATCTCATCTTGTTCCCATTGTTCTATCTCATCTTGCTCCCATTGTTATGTCTCTTAATGTTCAAATTGTTCTATCTCATCTTGTTCCCATTGTTGTGTCTCTTAATGTTCAAATTGTTCCCATTTTTTATCTCATCTTGTTTGTTATGTCTCTTAATGTTCAAATTGTTCTATCTCATCTTGTTCCCATTGTTGTATCTCTTAATGTTCAAATTGTTCCCATTTTTTATCTCATCTTGTTCCCATTGTTTTTATCTCATCTTGTTCCCATTGTTGTATCTCTTAATGTTCAAATTGTTCCCATTTTTTATCTCATCTTGTTCCCATTGTTCTATCTCATCTTGTTCCCATTGTTATGTCTCTTAATGTTCACATTGTTCCCATTGTTCCATCTCATCTTGTTCCCATTGTTGTATCTCTTAATTGTTCCCATTGTTCTATCTCATCTTGTTCCCATTGTTCTATCTCATCTTGCTCCCATTGTTATGTCTCTTAATGTTCAAATTGTTCTCTTGTTCCCATTGTTGTATCTCAATCTTGTTCCCATTTTTTATCTCATCTTGTTCCCATTGTTCTATCTCATCTTGTTCCCATTGTTATGTCTCTTAATGTTCACATTGTTCCCATTGTTCCATCTCATCTTGTTCCCATTGTTGTATCTCTTAATGTTCAAATTGTTCCCATTTTTTCTCATCTTGCTTGTTCCCATTGTTATGTCTCTTAATGTTCAAATTGTTCTATCTCATCTTGTTATTGTTGTGTCTCTTAATGTTCAAATTGTTCCCATTTTTTATCTCATCTTGTTCCCATTGTTCCATCTCATCTTGTTCCCATTGTTGTATCTCTTAATGTTCAAATTGTTCCCATTTTTTATCTCATCTTGTTCCCATTGTTCTATCTCATCTTGTTCCCATTGTTATGTCTCTTAATGTTCCCATTGTTCCCATTGTTCCATCTCATCTTGTTCCCATTGTTGTATCTCTTAATGTTCAAATTGTTCCCATTTTTTATCTCATCTTGTCCCATTGTTATGTCTCTTAATGTTCAAATTGTTCTATCTCATCTTGTTCCCATTGTTGTGTCTCTTAATGTTCAAATTGTTCCCATTGTTCTCTCATCTTGTTCTCATTGTTGTATCTCATCTTGTTCCCATTGTTCTATCTCATCTTGTTCCCATTGTTTTATCTCATCTTGTTCTCTTAATGTTCAAATTGTTCCCATTGATCTATCTCATTTTTCCCAATAATCTCATCTTGCTCCCATTGTTATGTCTCTTAATGTTCAAATTGTTCTATCTCATCTTGTTCCCATTGTTTTGTTCCCATTGTTCTATCTCATCTTGTTCCCATTGTTGTGTCTCTTAATGTTCAAATTGTTCCCATTTTTTATCTCATCTTGTTCCCATTGTTGTGTCTCTTAATGTTCAAATTGTTCTATCTCATCTTGTTCCCATTGTTGTTCTCTTAATGTTCTGTCATTGTTCCCATTTTCTCATCTTGTTCCCATTGTTGTATCTCAATGTTCTTGTTCCCATTTTTTTATCTCATCTTGTTCCCATTGTTCTATCTCATCTTGTTCCCATTGTTATCTCTTAATGTTCAAATTGTTCCCATTTTTCCATCTCATCTTGTTCCCATTGTTCTCATCTTGTTCCCATTGTTGTGTCTCTTAATGTTCAATTGTTCCCATTGTCTCATCTTGTTCCCATTGTTATGTCTCTTAATGTTCATTGTTCTTGTTCCATCTCATCTTGTTCCCATTGTTGTATGTTCTTAATGTTCATTGTTCCCATTGTTTTATCTCATCTTGTTCCCATTGTTGTGTCTCTTAATGTTCAAATTGTTCCCATTTTTCCCATCTCATCTTGTTCCCATTGTTCTATCTCATCTTGTTCCCATTGTTCTATCTCAAATCTTGTTCCCATTGTTCTATCTCATTTGTTCCCATTGTTTGTGTCTCTTAATGTTCAAATTGTTCCCATTTTTCCATCTCATCTTGTTCCCATTGTTATATCTCATCTTGTTCAAATTGTTCTATCTCATCTTGTTCCCATTGTTTTATCTCATCTTTCCCATTGTTCTATCTCATCTTGTTCCCATTGTTATGTCTCTTAATGTTCAAATTGTTCCCATTTTTTGTTTCTCATCTTGTTCCCATTGTTGTTCTTAATGTTCAAATTGTTCCATTGTTATCTCTCTTAATGTTCAAATTGTTCCCATTGTTCTATCTCATCTTTGTTCCCATTGTTATGTCTCTTAATGTTCAAATTGTTCCCATCTTGTTCCATCTCATCTTGTTCCCATTGTTTTATCTCATCTTGTTCCCATTGTTCTATCTCATCTTGTTCCCATTGTTATGTCTCTTAATGTTCAATTGTTCCCATTGTTCTATCTCATCTTGTTCCCATTGTTGTGTCTCTTAATGTTCAAATTGTTCCCATTTTTTTATCTCATCTTGTTCCCATTGTTATGTCTTTAATGTTCAAATTGTTCTATCTCATCTTGTTCCCATTGTTGTATCTCTTAATGTTCAAATTGTTCCCATTGTTATCTCATCTTGTTCCCATTGTTCTATCTCATCTTGTTCCCATTGTTGTTCTTAATGTTCAAATTGTTCCCATTTTTTATCTCATCTTGTTCCCATTGTTCTATCTGTTCCCATTGTTATCTTAATGTTCAAATTGTTCCCATTTTTATCTCATCTTGTTCCCATTGTTCTATCTCATCTTGTTCCCATTGTTATGTCTCTTAATGTTCAAATTGTTCCCATTGTTCCATCTCATCTTGTTCCCATTGTTGTTGTCTCTTAATGTTCAAATTGTTCCCATTTTTTCATCTCATTTTTCCCATTGTTCTATCTCATCTTGTTCCCATTGTTATGTCTCTTAATGTTCAAATTGTTCTATCTTGTTCCCATTGTTATGTCTCTTAATGTTCAAATTGTTCCCATTTTTTTATCTCTTCTTGTTCCCATTGTTGTGTCTCTTAATGTTCAAATTGTTCCCATTTTTTATCTCATCTTGTTCCCATTGTTCTATCTCATCTTGTTCCCATTGTTGTATCTCTTAATGTTCAAATTGTTCCCATTTTTTTTAATCTTGTTCAAATTGTTCTATCTCATCTTGTTCCCATTGTTGTGTCTCTTAATGTTCAAATTGTTCCCATTGTTCCATCTCATCTTGTTCTCATTGTTGTATCTCTTAATGTTCAAATAGTTCTATCTCATCTTGTTCCCATTGTTTTATCTCATCTTGTTCCCATTGTTCTATCTCATCTTGTTCCCATTGTTATGTCTCTTAATGTTCACATTGTTCCCATTGTTCCATCTCATCTTGTTCCCATTGTTCAATCTCTTAATGTTCAAATTGTTCCCATTGTCTCATCTTGTTCCCATTGTTCTCCCAATCTATCTCATCTTGTTCCCATTGTTCTATCTCATCTTGTTCTCATTGTTGTATCTCTTAATGTTCAAATTGTTTTATCTCATCTTGTTCTCATTGTTGTATCTCTTAATGTTCAAATAGTTCTATCTCATCTTGTTCTCATTGTTGTATCTCTTAATGTTCAAATTGTTTTATCTCATCTTGTTCCCATTGTTCATCTCATCTTGTTCCCATTGTTCTATCTCATCTTGTTCCCATTGTTCTATCTCATCTTGTTCCCATTGTTGTATCTCTTGTTCAATGTTCAAATTGTTCCCATTTTTTATCTCATCTTGTTCCCATTGTTTTATCTCATCTTGTTCCCATTGTTAATGTTCAAATTGTTCTATCTCATCTTGTTCCCATTGTTGTGTCTCTTAATGTTCAAATTGTTCCCATTTTTATCTCATCTTGCTCCCATTGTTATGTCTTGTTCAAATTGTTCTATCTCATCTTGTTCCCATTGTTGTATCTCTTAATGTTCAAATTGTTCCCATTTTTTATCTCATCTTGTTCCCATTGTTCTATCTCATCTTGTTCCCATTGTTATGTCTCTTAATGTTCAAATTGTTCCCATTTTTTATCTCATCTTGTTCCCATTGTTCTATCTCATCTTGTTCCCATTGTTATGTCTCTTAATGTTCACATTGTTCCCATTGTTCCATCTCATCTTGTTCCCATTGTTGTATCTCTTAATGTTCAAATTGTTCCCATTTTTATCTCATCTTGTTCCCATTGTTCTATCTCATCTTGCTCCCATTGTTATGTCTCTTAATGTTCAAATTGTTCTATCTCATCTTGTTCCCATTGTTGTGTCTCTTAATGTTCAAATTGTTCCCATTTTTTATCTCATCTTGTTCCCATTGTTATGTCTCTTAATGTTCAAATTGTTCTATCTCATCTTGTTCCCATTGTTGTATCTCTTAATGTTCAAATTGTTCCCATTTTTTATCTCATCTTGTTCCCATTTTTTTTATCTCATCTTGTTCCCATTGTTGTGTCTCTTAATGTTCAGATTGTTCCCATTTTTTATCTCATCTTGTTCCCATTGTTCTATCTCATCTTGTTCCCATTGTTATGTCTCTTAATGTTCACATTGTTCCCATTGTTCCATCTCATCTTGTTCCCATTGTTGTATCTCTTAATGTTCAAATTGTTCCCATTTTTTATCTCATCTTGCTCCCATTGTTATGTCTCTTAATGTTCAAATTGTTCTATCTCATCTTGTTCCCATTGTTTTATCTCATCTTGTTCCCATTGTTCTATCTCATCTTGTTCCCATTGTTATGTCTCTTAATGTTCACATTGTTCCCATTGTTCCATCTCATCTTGTTCCCATTGTTGTATCTCTTAATGTTCAAATTGTTCCCATTTTTTTATCTCATCTTGCTCCCATTGTTATGTCTCTTAATGTTCAAATTGTTCTATCTCATCTTGTTCCCATTGTTTTATCTCATCTTGTTCCCATTGTTCTATCTCATCTTGTTCCCTCATCTTGTTCATTGTTCTATCTCATCTTGTTCCCATTGTTATGTCTCTTAATGTTCACATTATTCCCATTGTTCCATCTCATCTTGTTCCCATTGTTTTATCTCATCTTGTTCCCATTGTTCTATCTCATCTTGTTCCCATTGTTATGTCTCTTAATATTCACATTGTTCCCATTGTTCCATCTCATCTTGTTCCCATTGTTGTGTCTCTTAATGTTCAAATTGTTCCCATTTTTATCTCATCTTGTTCCCATTGTTATGTCTCTTAATGTTCAAATTGTTCCCATTTTTTATCTCATCTTTAATGTTCCCATTGTTCTATCTCATCTTGTTCCCATTGTTGTATCTCTTAATGTTCAAATTGTTCTATCTCATCTTGTTCCCATTGTTGTATCTCTTAATGTTCAAATTGTTCCCATTTTTTATCTCATCTTGTTCCCATTGTTTATCTCATCTTGTTCCCATTGTTGTGTCTCTTAATGTTCAAATTGTTCCCATTTTTTATCTCATCTTGTTCCCATTGTTCTATCTCATCTTGTTCCCATTGTTATGTCTCTTAATGTTCAAATTGTTCCCATTGTTCCATCTCATCTTGTTCCCATTGTTGTATCTCTTAATGTTCAATGTTCCCATTGTTCTATCTCATCTTGTTCCCATTGTTATGTTCTTAATGTTCAAATTGTTCTATCTCATCTTGTTCCCATTGTTTTATCTCATCTTGTTCCCATTGTTCATCTTGTTCCCATTGTTCTATCTCATCTTGTTCCCATTGTTATGTCTCTTAATGTTCATTGTTCCCATTGTTCCATCTCATCTTGTTCCCATTGTTGTTCTCTTAATTTCAAATTGTTCTATCTCATCTTGTTCCCATTGTTATGTCTCTTAATGTTCTTAATGTTCAAATTGTTCCCATTTTTTATCTCATCTTGTTCCCATTGTTGTGTCTCTTAATGTTCAAATTGTTCCCATTTTTTATCTCATCTTGCTCCCATTGTTATGTCTCTTAATGTTCAAATTGTTCTATCTCATCTTGTTCCCATTGTTGTATCTCTTAATGTTCAAATTGTTCCCATTTTTTATCTCATCTTGTTCCCATTGTTCTATCTCATCTTGTTCCCATTGTTGTGTCTCTTAATGTTCAAATTGTTCCCATTTTTTATCTCTTAATCTTGTTCCCATTGTTCTATCTCATCTTGTTCCCATTGTTGTATCTCTTAATGTTCAAATTGTTCCCATTGTTCCATCTCATCTTGTTCCCATTGTTCTATCTCATCTTGTTCCCATTGTTATGTCTCTTAATGTTCCCATTGTTCCCATTGTTCCATCTCATCTTGTTCCCATTGTTGTATCTCTTAATGTTCAAATTGTTCCCATTTTTTATCTCATCTTGTTCCCATTGTTTTATCTCATCTTGTTCCCATTGTTGTGTCTCTTAATGTTCCCATTGTTCTATCTCATCTTGTTCCCATTGTTGTGTCTCTTAATGTTCAAATTGTTCCCATTTTTTATCTCATCTTGTTCCCATTGTTATGTCTCTTAATGTTCAAATTGTTCTATCTCATCTTGTTCCCATTGTTGTTCCCATTGTCTCTTAATGTTCAAATTGTTCTATCTCATCTTGTTCCCATTGTTATATCTCATCTAATGTTCAAATTGTTCTCCATTCAAATTGTTCTATCTCATCTTGTTCCCATTGTTGTGTCTCTTAATGTTCAAATTGTTCCCATTTTTTATCTCATCTTGTTCCCATTGTTATGTCTCTTAATGTTCAAATTGTTCTATCTCATCTTGTTCCCATTGTTGTATCTCTTAATGTTCAAATTGTTCCCATTTTTTATCTCACTTGTTCTTGTTCCCATTGTTCTATCTCATCTTGTTCCCATTGTTCCATCTCATCTCTATTGTTGTATCTCTTAATGTTCATTGTTCCCATTGTTTTATCTCATCTTGTTCCCATTGTTCCATCTCTTAATGTTCAAATTGTTCCCATTGTTTTATCTCATCTCCCATTGTTATGTCTTGTTCCCATTGTTCTATCTCATCTTGTTCCCATTGTTCCCATGTCTCTTAATGTTCAAATTGTTCCCATTGTTCCATCTCATCTTGTTCCCATTGTTGTATCTCAAATCTTGTTCCCATTTTTTATCTCATCTTGTTCTTGTTCTATCTCATCTTGTTCCCATTGTTATGTCTCTTAATGTTCACATTGTTCCCATTGTTCCATCTCATCTTGTTCCCATTGTTGTATCTCTTAATGTTCAAATTGTTCCCATTTTTTATCTCATCTTGTTCCCATTGTTATGTCTCTTAATGTTCAAATTGTTCTATCTCATTTGTTCCCATTGTTTTATCTCATCTTGTTCCCATTGTTCTATCTCATCTTGTTCCCATTGTTATGTCTCTTAATGTTCAATTGTTCCCATCTCATCTTGTTCCCATTGTTGTATCTCTTAATGTTCAAATTGTTCCCATTTTTTTATCTCATCTTGCTCCCATTGTTATGTCTCATTAATGTTCAAATTGTTCTATCTCATCTTGTTCCCATTGTTTTATGTCTCTTAATGTTCAATCTCATTTGTTCCCATTGTTCTATCTCATCTTGTTCCCATTGTTGTGTCTCTTAATGTTCAAATTGTTCCATCTCATCTTGTTCCCATTGTTTTATCTCATCTTGTTCCCATTGTTCTATCTCATCTTGTTCCCATTGTTATGTCTCTTAATGTTCAAATTGTTCCCATTGTTCCATCTCATCTTGTTCCCATTGTTGTGTCTCTTAATGTTCAAATTGTTCCCATTTTTTATCTCATCTTGCTCCCATTGTTATGTCTCTTAATGTTCAAATTGTTCTATCTCATCTTGTTTCCATTGTTGTATCTCTTAATGTTCAAATTGTTCCCATTTTTATCTCATCTTGTTCCCATTGTTCTATCTCATCTTGTTCCCATTGTTCAAATTGTTCTCATCTTGTTCCCATTGTTCTATCTCATCTTGTTCCCATTGTTATGTCTCAATGTTCACATTGTTCATCATTGTTCCATCTCATCTTGTTCCCATTGTTGTATCTCTTAATGTTCAAATTGTTCCCATTTTTTATTCATCTTGTTCCCATTGTTCTATCTCATCTTGTTCCCATTGTTGTGTCTTTAATTAATGTTCAAATTGTTCCCATTTTTTTATCTCATCTTGCTCCCATTGTTATGTCTCTTAATGTTCAAATTGTTCTATCTCATCTTGTTCCCATTGTTGTATCTCTTAATGTTCAAATTGTTCCCTCATTTGTTCCCATTTTTTTATCTCATCTTGTTCCCATTGTTGTGTCTCTTAATGTTCAAATTGTTCCCATTTTTTATCTCATCTTGTTCCCATTGTTCTATCTCATCTTGTTCCCATTGTTCATGTCTCTTAATGTTCAAATTGTTCCCATTGATCCTCATTGTTCCCATTAATCTATCTCATCTTGTTCCCATTGTTATATCTCTTAATGTTCAAATTGTTCTATTTGTTCCCATCTCATCTTGTTCCCATTGTTCCCATTGTTGTCTCTTAATGTTCAAATTGTTCCCATTTTTTCATCTCATCTTGTTCCCATTGTTGTGTCTCTTAATGTTCAAATTGTTCCCATTTTTATCTCATCTTTTCCCATTGTTCTATCTCATTGTTCCCATTGTTCTGTCTCATCTTGTTCCCATTTTTTTTATCTCATCTTGTTCCCATTGTTATGTCTCTTAATGTTCATCTCATCTTGTTCCCATTGTTCTATCTCATCTTGTTCCCATTGTTATGTATCTCAAATCCCATTTTTTATCTCATCTTGTTCCCATTGTTCTATCTCATCTTGTTCCCATTGTTATGTCTCTTAATGTTCACATTGTTCCCATTGTTCCATCTCATCTTGTTCCCATTGTTCTATCTCATCTTGTTCCCATTGTTCTCCAAATTGTTCTTTTTTATCTCATCTTGTTCCCATTGTTCTATCTCATCTTGTTCAAATTGTTCTATCTCATCTTGTTCCCATTGTTATGTCTCTTAATGTTCAAATTGTTCCCATTTTTTTATCTCATCTTGTTCCCATTGTTGTGTCTCTTAATGTTCAAATTGTTCCCATTTTTTATCTCATCTTGTTCCCATTGTTCTATCTCATCTTGTTCCCATTGTTGTATCTCTTAATGTTCAAATTGTTCCCATTTTTTATCTCATCTTGTTCCCATTGTTGTCTCTTAATGTTCAAATCTTGTTCCCATTGTTGTATCTCTTAATGTTCAAATTGTTCCCATTGTTTCTCATCTCATCTTGTTCCCATTGTTGTATCTCTTAATGTTCAAATTGTTCTATCTCATCTTGTTCTCATTGTTGTATCTTGTTCAAATTGTTCCTCATCTTGTTCCCATTGTTCTATCTCATCTTGTTCCCATTGTTCTATCTCATCTTGTTCCCATTGTTCTATCTCATCTTGTTCCCATTGTTGTATCTCTTAATGTTCAAATTGTTCCCATTTTTTATCTCATCTTGTTCCCATTGTTTTATCTCATCTTGTTCCCATTGTTGTGTCTCTTAATGTTCAAATTGTTCTATCTCATCTTGTTCCCATTGTTGTGTCTCTTAATGTTCAAATTGTTCCCATTTTTTATCTCATCTTGTTCCCATTGTTATGTCTCTTAATGTTCAAATTGTTCCCATTTGTTCCCATTGTTGTATCTCTTAATGTTCAAATTGTTCCCATTTTTTATCTCATCTTGTTCCCATTGTTCTATCTCATCTTGTTCCCATTGTTATGTCTCTTAATGTTCACATTGTTCCCATTGTTCCATCTCATCTTGTTCCCATTGTTGTATCTCTTAATGTTCAAATTGTTCCCATTTTTATCTCATCTTGTTCCCATTGTTCTATCTCATCTTGTCCCATTGTTATGTCTCTTAATGTTCAAATTGTTCTATCTCATCTTGTTCCCATTGTTGTGTCTCTTAATGTTCAAATTGTTCCCATTTTTATCTCATCTTGCTCCCATTGTTATGTCTCTTAATGTTCAAATTGTTCTATCTCATCTTGTTCCCATTGTTGTGTCTCTTAATGTTCAAATTGTTCCCATTTTTTATCTCATCTTGTTCTCTTAATGTTCAAATTGTTCTATCTCATCTTGTTCCCATTGTTGTATCTCTTAATGTTCAAATTGTTCCTCATCTTGTTCCCATTGTTCTATCTCATCTTGTTCCCATTGTTATGTCTCTTAATGTTCAAATTGTTCCCATTGTTCCATCTCATCTTGTTCCCATTGTTGTGTCTCTTAATGTTCAAATTGTTCCCATTGTTCCATCTCATCTTGTTCCCTCTTAATGTTCAAATAGTTCTATCTCATCTTGTTCCCATTGTTTTATCTCATCTTGTTCCCATTGTTCTATCTCATCTTGTTCCCATCTTGTTCCCATTGTTGTGTCTCTTAATGTTCACATTGTTCCCATTGTTCCATCTCATCTTGTTCCCATTGTTTTATCTCATCTTGTTCCCATTGTTCTATCTCATCTTGTTCCCATTGTTATGTCTCTTAATGTTCAAATTGTTCCCATTGTTCCCATCTCATCTTGTTCCCATTGTTCAATCTCTTAATGTTCAAATTGTTCCCATTGTCTATCTCATTGTTCCCATTTTCTTAATTTCCCAATAATCTTGTTCCCATCTAATCTTGTTCCCATTGTTCTATCTCATCTTGTTCTCATTGTTGTATCTCTTAATGTTCAAATAGTTTTATCTCATCTTGTTCTCATTGTTGTATCTCTTAATGTTCAAATAGTTCTATCTCATCTTGTTCCATTGTTGTATCTCTTAATGTTCAAATAGTTTTATCTCATCTTGTTCCCATTGTTCTATCTCATCTTGTTCCCATTGTTCTATCTCATCTTGTTCCCATTGTTCTATCTCATCTTGTTCCCATTGTTGTATCTCTTAATGTTCAAATTGTTCCCATTTTTTATCTCATCTTGTTCCCATTGTTTTATCTCATCTTGTTCCCATTGTTGTGTCTCTTAATGTTCAAATTGTTCTATCTCATCTTGTTCCCATTGTTGTGTCTCTTAATGTTCAAATTGTTCCCATTTTTTATCTCATCTTGCTCCCATTGTTATGTCTTTAATGTTCAAATTGTTCTATCTCATCTTGTTCCCATTGTTGTATCTCTTAATGTTCAAATTGTTCCCATTTTTTATCTCATCTTGTTCCCATTGTTCTATCTCATCTTGTTCCCATTGTTATGTCTCTTAATGTTCAAATTGTTCCCATTGTTCCATCTCATCTTGTTCCCATTGTTGTATCTCTTAATGTTCAAATTGTTCCCATTTTTATCTCATCTTGTTCCCATTGTTCTATCTCATCTTGCTCCCATTGTTATGTCTCTTTCAATGTTCAAATTGTTCTATCTCATCTTGTTCCCATTGTTGTGTCTCTTAATGTTCAAATTGTTCCCATTTTTTATCTCATCTTGTTCCCATTGTTATGTCTCTTAATGTTCAAATTGTTCTATCTCATCTTGTTCCCATTGTTGTGTCTCTTAATGTTCAAATTGTTCCCATTTTTTATCTCATCTTGTTCTCTTAATGTTCAAATTGTTCTATCTCATCTTGTTCCCATTGTTGTATCTCTTAATGTTCAAATTGTTCCCATTTTTTATCTCATCTTGTTCCCATTGTTCTATCTCTCTAATGTTCAAATTGTTCCCATTGTTCCATCTCATCTTGTTCCCATTGTTGTGTCTCTTAATGTTCAAATTGTTCCCATTGTTCCATCTCATCTTGTTCTCATTGTTGTATCTCTTAATGTTCAAATTGTTCTATCTCATCTTGTTCCCATTGTTTTATCTCATCTTGTTCCCATTGTTCTATCTCATCTTGTTCCCATTGTTATGTCTCTTAATGTTCACATTATTCCCATTGTTCCATCTCATCTTGTTCCCATTGTTTTATCTCATCTTGTTCTTGTTCTATCTCATCTTGTTCCCATTGTTATGTCTCTTAATATTCATTGTTCCCATTGTTCCATCTCATCTTGTTCCCATTGTTCAATCTCTTAATGTTCAAATTGTTCCCATTGATCTTCTCATCTTCCCATAATCTATCTCATCTTGTTCCCATTGTTCTATCTCATCTTGTTCTCATTGTTGTATCTCTTAATGTTCAAATTGTTTTATCTCATCTTGTTCTCCATTGTTGTATCTCTTAATGTTCAAATGTTCTATCTCATCTTGTTCTCATTGTTGTATCTCTTAATTTCAAATAGTTTTATCTCATCTTGTTCCCATTGTTCTATCTCATCTTGTTCCCATTGTTCTATCTTCTTGTTCCCATTGTTCTATCTCATCTTGTTCCCATTGTTGTATCTCTTAATGTTCAAATTGTTCCCATTTTTTTATCTCATCTTGTTCCCATTGTTTTATCTCATCTTGTTCCCATTGTTATCTCTTAATGTTCAAATTGTTCCTCATCTTGTTCCCATTGTTGTGTCTCTTAATGTTCAAATTGTTCCCATTTTTTATCTCATCTTGCTCCCATTGTTCAAATTGTTCTATCTCATCTTGTTCCCATTGTTGTATCTCTTAATGTTCAAATTGTTCCCATTTTTTATCTCATCTTGTTCCCATTGTTCTATCTCATCTTGTTCCCATTGTTATGTCTCTTAATGTTCAATTGTTCCCATTGTTCCATCTCATCTTGTTCCCATTGTTGTATCTCTTAATGTTCAAATTGTTCCCATTTTTTATCTCATCTTGTTCCCATTGTTCTATCTCATCTTGTTCCCATTGTTATGTCTCTTAATGTTCAAATTGTTCTATCTCATCTTGTTCCCATTGTTGTATCTCTTAATGTTCAAATTGTTCCCATTTTTTATCTCATCTTGCTCCCATTGTTATGTCTCTTAATGTTCAAATTGTTCCTCATTTGTTCCCATCTCATCTTGTTCCCATTGTTGTATCTCTTAATGTTCAAATTGTTCCCATTGTTCTATCTCATCTTGTTCCCATTGTTGTGTCTCTTAATGTTCAAATTGTTCCTCATCTTGTTCCCATTGTTCATCTCATCTTGTTCCCATTGTTCCTCTTATCTCATCTTGTTTGTTATGTCTCTTAATGTTCAAATTGTTCTATCTCATCTTGTTCCCATTGTTGTGTCTCTTAATGTTCAAATTGTTCCCATTGTTCCATCTCATCTTGTTCCCATTGTTCTATCTCATCTTGTTCCCATTGTTCTATCTCATCTTGTTCCCATTGTTCTATCTCATCTTGTTCCCATTGTTCAATCTCTTAATGTTCAAATTGTTCCCATTGATCTATCTCATCTTGTTCCCATTGTTATCTCATCTTGCTCCCAATGTTCAAATTGTTCCCATTGTTTATCTCATCTTGTTCCCATTGTTATGTCTCTTAATGTTCATCTCATCTTGTTCCCATTGTTGTGTCTCTTAATGTTCAAATTGTTCCCATTTTTTATCTCATCTTGTTCCCATTGTTCTATCTCTTGTTCCCATTGTTCTTCTCATCTTGTTCCCATTTTTTTTATCTCATCTTGTTCCCATTGTTATGTCTCTTAATGTTCAAATTGTTCCCATTTTTTATCTCATCTTGTTCCCATTGTTCTATCTCATCTTGTTCCCATTGTTATGTCTCTTAATGTTCAAATTGTTCCCATTTTTTATCTCATCTTGTTCCCATTGTTCTATCTCATCTTGTTCCCATTGTTATGTCTCTTAATGTTCAAATTGTTCCCATTGTTCCATCTCATCTTGTTCCCATTGTTCTATCTCATCTTGTTCCCATTGTTGTGTCTCTTAATGTTCAAATTGTTCCCATTTTTTATCTCATCTTGTTCCCATTGTTCTATCTCATCTTGCTCCCATTGTTATGTCTCTTAATGTTCAAATTGTTCTATCTCATCTTGTTCCCATTGTTGTGTCTCTTAATGTTCAAATTGTTCCCATTTTTTATCTCATCTTGTTCCCATTGTTGTGTCTCTTAATGTTCAAATTGTTCCCATTTTTTATCTCATCTTGTTCCCATTGTTCTTCTTGTTCCCATTGTTGTATCTCTTAATGTTCAAATTGTTCCCATTTTTTATCTCATCTTGTTCCCATTGTTCTATCTCATCTTGTTCCCATTGTTGTGTCTCTTAATGTTCAAATTGTTCCCATTGTTCCATCTTGTTCATTTGTTCTCATTGTTGTATCTCTTAATGTTCAAATAGTTCTATCTCATCTTGTTCCCATTGTTTTATCTCATCTTGTTCCCATTGTTCTATCTCATCTTGTTCCCATTGTTCCTCATTGTTCCCATTGTTATGTCTCTTAATATTCAATTGTTCCCATTGTTCCATCTCATCTTGTTCCCATTGTTCAATCTCTTAATGTTCAAATTGTTCCCATTGTTATCTCATCTCATAATCTTCTCATCTTGTTCCCATTGTTCTATCTCATCTTGTTCTCATTGTTGTATCTCTCTTGTTCAAATAGTTCATCATCTTGTTCTCATTGTTGTATCTCTTAATGTTCAAATAGTTCTATCTCATCTTGTTCCCATTGTTGTATCTCTTAATGTTCAAATATTTTTCTCATTTGTTCCCATTGTTCTATCTCATCTTGTTCCCATTGTTCTATCTCATTTGTTCCCATTGTTCTATCTCATCTTGTTCCCATTGTTGTATCTCTTAATGTTCAAATTGTTCCTCATCTTGTTCCCATTGTTTTATCTCATCTCATCTTGTTCCCATTGTTCTATCTCATCTTGTTCCCATTGTTGTGTCTCTTAATGTTCAAATTGTTCCCATTTTTTATCTCATCTTGTCCCCATTGTTGTGTCTCTTAATGTTCAAATTGTTCTATCTCATCTTGTTCCCATTGTTGTATCTCTTAATGTTCAAATTGTTCTTGTTCCATCTCATCTTGTTCCCATTGTTTTGTTCCCATCTCATCTTGTTCCCATTGTTCTATCTCATCTTGTTCCCATTGTTATGTCTCTTAATGTTCACATTGTTCCCATTGTTCCATCTCATCTTGTTCCCATTGTTGTATCTCTTAATGTTCAAATTGTTCCCATTTTTTATCTCATCTTGTTCCCATTTATCTCATCTTGCTCCCATTGTTATGTCTCTTAATGTTCAAATTGTTCTATCTCATCTTGTTCCCATTGTTGTGTCTCTTAATGTTCAAATTGTTCCCATTTTTCTATCTCATCTTGTTCCCATTGTTATGTCTCTTAATGTTCAAATTGTTCTATCTCATCTTGTTCCCATTGTTGTATCTCAATCTTGTTCCCATTGTTTTTTTTTCTATCTCATCTTGTTCCCATTGTTGTGTCTCTTAATGTTCAATTGTTCCCATTTTTATCTCATGTTCCCATCTCATCTTGTTCCCATTGTTATCTCTTAATGTTCAAATTGTTCCATCTCATCTTGTTCCCATTGTTGTATCTCTTAATGTTCAAATTGTTCCCATTTTTTATCTCATCTTGCTCCCATTGTTATTGTTCAAATTGTTCTATCTCATCTTGTTCCCATTGTTTTATCTCATCTTGTTCCCATTGTTCTATCTCATCTTGTTCCCATTGTTATGTCTCTTAATGTTCACATTGTTCCCATTGTTCCATCTCATCTTGTTCCCATTGTTGTATCTCTTAATGTTCAAATTGTTCCCATTTTTTATCTCATCTTGTTCCCATTGTTATGTCTCTTAATGTTCAAATTGTTCTATCTCATCTTGTTCCCATTGTTTTATCTCATCTTGTTCCCATGTTCCCATTGTTCTATCTCATCTTGTTCCCATTGTTATGTCTCTTAATGTTCACATTATTGTTCCATCTCATCTTGTTCCCATTGTTTTATCTCATCTTGTTCCCATTGTTCTATCTCATCTTGTTCCCATTGTTATGTCTCTTAATATTCACATTGTTCCCATTGTTCCATCTCATCTTGTTCCCATTGTTGTGTCTCTTAATGTTCAAATTGTTCCCATTGTTCTATCTCATCTTGCTCCCATTGTTATGTCTCTTAATGTTCAAATTGTTCTATCTCATCTTGTTCCCATTGTTGTGTCTCTTAATGTTCAAATTGTTCCCATTTTTTATCTCATCTTGTTTGTTATCTCTTAATGTTCAAATTGTTCTATCTCATCTTGTTCCCATTGTTGTATCTCTTAATGTTCAAATTGTTCCCATTTTTTATCTCATCTTGTTCCCATTGTTCTATCTCATCTTGTTCCCATTGTTATGTCTCTTAATGTTCAAATTGTTCCCATTGTTCCATCTCATCTTGTTCCCATTGTTGTATCTCTTAATGTTCAAATTGTTCCCATTTTTTATCTCATCTTGTTTGTTATGTCTCTTAATGTTCAAATTGTTCTATCTCATCTTGTTCCCATTGTTGTGTCTCTTAATGTTCAAATTGTTCCCATTGTTCCATCTCATTTGTTCCCTCATCTTGTTCCCATTGTTCTATCTCATCTTGTTCCCATTGTTTTATCTCATCTTGTTCCCATTGTTCTCTCTTAATGTTCAAATTGTTCCCATTTTCTATCTCATCTTGTTCCCTCATCTTGTTCCCATTGTTATGTCTCTTGTTCATCTTGTTCCTCATCTTGTTCCCATTGTTGTGTCTCTTAATGTTCAAATTGTTCCCATTTTTTCCATCTCATCTTGTTCCCATTGTTGTGTCTCTTAATGTTCCCATTGTTCTATCTCATCTTGTTCCCATTCTTGTTCCCATTGTTCTGTCTCTTAATGTTCAAATTGTTCTATCTCATCTTGTTCCCATTGTTGTATCTCTTAATGTTCAAATTGTTCTTTTGTTCCCATGTTCAAATTGTTCCCATTTTTTATCTCATCTTGTTCCCATTGTTCATCTTGTTCCCATTGTTGTGTCTCTTAATGTTCAATTGTTCCCATCTGTTCCCATTGTTCCATCTCATTGTTCATCCATTGTTCTATCTCATCTTGTTCCCATTGTTGTCTCTTAATGTTCAAATTGTTCCCATTTTTTATCTCATCTTGTTCCCATTGTTATGTCTCTTAATGTTCAAATTGTTCCCATATCTCATCTTGTTCCCATTGTTGTATCTCTTATCTTGTTCCCATTTTTTATCTCATCTTGTTTGTTATGTCTCTTAATGTTCAAATTGTTCTATCTCATCTTGTTCCCATTGTTGTGTCTCTTAATGTTCAAATTGTTCCCATTTGTTCCCATTGTTCTATCTTCTTGTTCCCATTGTTATGTCTCTTAATGTTCACATTGTTCCCATCTTGTTCCATCTCAATCTTGTTCCCATTGTTTATCTCTTATCTCCCATTTTTGTCTTGTTCCCATTGTTCTATCTCATCTTGTTCCCATTGTTGTGTCTCTTAATGTTCAAATTGTTCCCATTTTTTATCTCATCTTGCTCCCATTGTTCCTTAATGTTCAAATTGTTCTATCTCATCTTGTTCCCATTGTTGTGTCTCTTAATGTTCAAATTGTTCCCATTGTTCCATCTCATCTTGTTCCCATTGTTCTCTTAATGTTCAAATTGTTCTATCTCATCTTGTTCCCATTGTTGTATCTCATGTTCTTTCCCATTTTTTATCTCATCTTGTTCCCATTGTTCTATCTCATCTTGTTCCCATTGTTATGTCTCTTAATGTTCCCATTGTTCCCATTGTTCCATCTCATCTTGTTCCCATTGTTGTATCTCTTAATGTTCAAATTGTTCCCATTTTTTTATCTCATCTTGCTCCCATTGTTATGTCTCTTAATGTTCAAATTGTTCTATCTCATCTTGTTCCCATTGTTGTGTCTCTTAATGTTCAAATTGTTCCCATTGTTCCATCTCATCTTGTTCTCATTGTTGTATCTCATCTTGTTCCCATTGTTCTATCTCATCTTGTTCCCATTGTTTTATCTCATCTTGTTCCCATTGTTCAATCTCTTAATGTTCAAATTGTTCCCATTGATCTATCTCAGCTCGTTCCCAATAATCTATCTCATCTTGCTCCCATTGTTATGTCTCTTAATGTTCAAATTGTTCTATCTCATCTTGTTCCCATTGTTATGTGTCTTAATGTTCAAATTGTTCTATCTCATCTTGTTCCCATTGTTGTGTCTCTTAATGTTCAAATTGTTCCCATTTTTCATCTCATCTTGTTCCCATTGTTGTGTCTCTTAATGTTCAAATTGTTCCCATTTTTTATCTCATCTTTTTCCCATTGTTCTATCTGATCTCGTTCCCATTGTTCTGTCTCATCTTGTTCCCATTTTTTTATCTCATCTTGTTCCCATTGTTATGTCTCTTAATGTTCAAATTGTTCCCATTTTTTATCTCATCTTGTTCCCATTGTTCTATCTCATCTTGTTCCCATTGTTATGTCTCTTAATGTTCAAATTGTTCCCATTTTTTATCTCATCTTGTTCCCATTGTTCTATCTCATCTTGTTCCCATTGTTATGTCTCTTAATGTTCACATTGTTCCCATTGTTCCATCTCATCTTGTTCCCATTGTTCTATCTCATCTTGTTCCCATTGTTGTGTCTCTTAATGTTCAAATTGTTCCCATTTTTTTATCTCATCTTGTTCCCATTGTTCTATCTCATCTTGCTCCCATTGTTATGTCTCTTAATGTTCAAATTGTTCTATCTCATCTTGTTCCCATTGTTATGTCTCTTAATGTTCAAATTGTTCCCATTTTTTTATCTCTTCTTGTTCCCATTGTTGTGTCTCTTAATGTTCAAATTGTTCCCATTTTTTATCTCATCTTGTTCCCATTGTTCTATCTCATCTTGTTCCCATTGTTGTATCTCTTAATGTTCAAATTGTTCCCATTTTTTTATCTCATCTTGCTCCCATTGTTGTCTCTTAATGTTCAAATTGTTCTATCTCATCTTGTTCCCATTGTTGTGTCTCTTAATGTTCAAATTGTTCCCATTGTTCCATCTCATCTTGTTCTCATTGTTGTATCTCTTAATGTTCAAATAGTTCTATCTCATCTTGTTCCCATTGTTTTATCTCATCTTGTTCCCATTGTTCTATCTCATCTTGTTCCCATTGTTATGTCTCTTAATGTTCACATTATTCCCATTGTTCCATCTCATCTTGTTCCCATTGTTTTATCTCATCTTGTTCCCATTGTTCTATCTCATCTTGTTCCCATTGTTATGTCTCTTAATATTCACATTGTTCCCATTGTTCCATCTCATCTTGTTCCCATTGTTCAATCTCTTAATGTTCAAATTGTTCCCATTGATCTATCTCAGCTCGTTCCCAATAATCTATCTCATCTTGTTCCCATTGTTCTATCTCATCTTGTTCTCATTGTTGTATCTCTTAATGTTCAAATAGTTTTATCTCATCTTGTTCTCATTGTTGTATCTCTTAATGTTCAAATAGTTCTATCTCATCTTGTTCTCATTGTTGTATCTCTTAATGTTCAAATAGTTTTATCTCATCTTGTTCCCATTGTTCTATCTCATCTTGTTCCCATTGTTCTATCTCATCTTGTTCCCATTGTTCTATCTCATCTTGTTCCCATTGTTGTATCTCTTAATGTTCAAATTGTTCCCATTTTTTATCTCATCTTGTTCCCATTGTTTTATCTCATCTTGTTCCCATTGTTGTGTCTCTTAATGTTCAAATTGTTCTATCTCATCTTGTTCCCATTGTTGTGTCTCTTAATGTTCAAATTGTTCCCATTTTTTATCTCATCTTGCTCCCATTGTTATGTCTCTTAATGTTCAAATTGTTCTATCTCATCTTGTTCCCATTGTTGTATCTCTTAATGTTCAAATTGTTCCCATTTTTTATCTCATCTTGTTCCCATTGTTCTATCTCATCTTGTTCCCATTGTTATGTCTCTTAATGTTCAAATTGTTCCCATTGTTCCATCTCATCTTGTTCCCATTGTTGTATCTCTTAATGTTCAAATTGTTCCCATTTTTTATCTCATCTTGTTCCCATTGTTATGTCTCTTAATGTTCAAATTGTTCTATCTCATCTTGTTCCCATTGTTATGTCTCTTAATGTTCAAATTGTTCTATCTCATCTTGTTCCCATTGTTCTATCTCATCTTGTTCCCATTGTCTCTTAATGTTCCCATTGTTCCCATTGTTCCATCTCATCTTGTTCCCATTGTTATGTCTCTTAATGTTCAAATTGTTCCCATTGTTCCATCTCATCTTGTTCCCATTGTTGTATCTCTTAATGTTCAAATTGTTCCCATTTTTCCCATTGTTTTATCTCATCTTGTTCCCATTGTTCTATCTCATCTTGTTCCCATTGTTATGTCTCTTAATGTTCAATTATTCCCATTGTTCCATCTCATCTCATCTTGTTCCCATTGTTCTATCTCATCTTGTTCCCATTGTTATGTCTCTTAATGTTCATCTTGTTCCCATTGTTCCATCTCATCTTGTTCCCAATGTTCAAATTGTTCCCATTGATCTATCTCAGCTTTCCCAATAATTGTTCTCATCTTGTTCCCATTGTTCTATCTCATCTTGTTCCCATTGTTTTATCTCTTAATGTTCAAATTGTTTTATCTCATCTTGTTCCCATTGTTGTATCTCTTAATGTTCAAATTGTTCTATCTCATCTTGTTCTCATCTTGTATTTAATGTTCCCATTGTTTTATCTCATCTTGTTCCCATTGTTCTATCTCATCTTGTTCCCATTGTTCTATCTCATCTTGTTCCCATTGTTCTATCTCATCTTGTTCCCATTGTTGTGTCTCTTAATGTTCAAATTGTTCCCATTTTTTATCTCATCTTGTTCCCATTGTTTTATCTCATCTTGTTCCCATTGTTGTGTCTCTTAATGTTCAAATTGTTCTATCTCATCTTGTTCCCATTGTTGTGTCTCTTAATGTTCAAATTGTTCCCATTTTTTATCTCATCTTGCTCCCATTGTTATGTCTCTTAATGTTCAAATTGTTCTATCTCATCTTGTTCCCATTGTTGTATCTCTTAATGTTCAAATTGTTCCCATTTTTTATCTCATCTTGTTCCCATTGTTCTATCTCATCTTGTTCCCATTGTTATGTCTCTTAATGTTCACATTGTTCCCATTGTTCCATCTCATCTTGTTCCCATTGTTGTATCTCTTAATGTTCAAATTGTTCCCATTTTTATCTCATCTTGTTCCCATTGTTCCTCATCTTGTTTGTTATCTCTTAATGTTCAAATTGTTCTATCTCATCTTGTTCCCATTGTTGTGTCTTTAATGTTCAAATTGTTCCCATTTTTTATCTCATCTTGTTCCCATTGTTATGTCTCTTAATGTTCAAATTGTTCTATCTCATCTTGTTCCCATTGTTGTGTCTCTTAATGTTCAAATTGTTCCCATTTTTTATCTCATCTTGCTCCCATTGTTATGTCTCTTAATGTTCAAATTGTTCTATCTCATCTTGTTCCCATTGTTGTATCTCTTAATGTTCAAATTGTTCCCATTTTTTATCTCATCTTGTTCCCATTGTTCTATCTCATCTTGTTCCCATTGTTATGTCTCTTAATGTTCACATTGTTCCCATTGTTCCATCTCATCTT
Source organism: Oncorhynchus gorbuscha (assembly GCF_021184085.1). Classification (NCBI taxonomy): domain Eukaryota; kingdom Metazoa; phylum Chordata; class Actinopteri; order Salmoniformes; family Salmonidae; genus Oncorhynchus; species Oncorhynchus gorbuscha. The sequence continues at coordinate 31,747 of NW_025747518.1, read as the reverse complement.
GTTCCCATTGTTGTATCTCTTAATGTTCAAATTGTTCCCATTTTTTATCTCATCTTGCTCCCATTGTTATGTCTCTTAATGTTCAAATTGTTCTATCTCATCTTGTTCCCATTGTTGTGTCTCTTAATGTTCAAATTGTTCCCATTGTTCCATCTCATCTTGTTCTCATTGTTGTATCTCATCTTGTTCCCATTGTTCTATCTCATCTTGTTCCCATTGTTTTATCTCATCTTGTTCCCATTGTTCAATCTCTTAATGTTCAAATTGTTCCCATTGATCTATCTTGTTCCCAATAATCTATCTCATCTTGCTCCCATTGTTATGTCTCTTAATGTTCAAATTGTTCTATCTCATCTTGTTCCCATTGTTATCTTCTTGTTCTATCTCATCTTGTTCCCATTGTTGTGTCTCTTAATGTTCAAATTGTTCCCATTTTTTTATCTCATCTTGTTCCCATTGTTGTGTCTCTTAATGTTCAAATTGTTCCCATTTTTTATCTCATCTTGTTCCCATTGTTGTCTCTTAATGTTCAAATTGTTCTATCTCTCTTGTTCCCATTGTTCAAATGTTCAAATTGTTCCCATTGTTCCATCTCATCTTGTTCCCATTGTTGTATCTCTTAATGTTCAAATAGTTCTATTGTTCCCATTGTTTTATCTCATCTTGTTCCCATTGTTCTATCTCATCTTGTTCCCATTGTTCTATCTCATCTTGTTCCCATTGTTATGTCTCTTAATATTCACATTGTTCCCATTGTTCCATCTCATCTTGTTCCCATTGTTCAATCTCTTAATGTTCAAATTGTTCCCATTGATCTATCTCAGCTTTCCCAATAATCTATCTCATCTTGTTCCCATTGTTCTATCTCATCTTGTTCTCATTGTTGTATCTCTTAATGTTCAAATTGTTTTATCTCATCTTGTTCTCATTGTTGTATCTCTTAATGTTCAAATAGTTCTATCTCATCTTGTTCTCATTGTTGTATCTCTTAATGTTCAAATTGTTTTATCTCATCTTGTTCCCATTGTTCTATCTCATCTTGTTCCCATTGTTCTATCTCATCTTGTTCCCATTGTTCTATCTCATCTTGTTCCCATTGTTGTATCTCTTAATGTTCAAATTGTTCCCATTCTCATTTGTTCCCATCTCATCTTGTTCCCATTGTTGTGTCTCTTAATGTTCAAATTGTTCTATCTCATCTTGTTCCCATTGTTGTGTCTCTTAATGTTCAAATTGTTCCCATTTTTTATCTCATCTTGCTCCCATTGTTATGTCTCTTAATGTTCAAATTGTTCTATCTCATCTTGTTCCCATTGTTGTATCTTTAATGTTCAAATTGTTCCCATTTTTATCTCATTTGTTCCCATTGTTCTATCTCATCTTGTTCCCATTGTTATGTCTCTTAATGTTCAAATTGTTCCCATTTTTTATCTCATCTTGTTCCCATTGTTCTATCTCATCTTGTTCCCATTGTTATGTCTCTTAATGTTCACATTGTTCCCATTGTTCCATCTCATCTTGTTCCCATTGTTGTATCTCTTAATGTTCAAATTGTTCCCATTTTTATCTCATCTTGTTCCCATTGTTCTATCTCATCTTGTTCCCATTGTTATGTCTCTTAATGTTCAAATTGTTCTATCTCATCTTGTTCCCATTGTTGTGTCTCTTAATGTTCAAATTGTTCCCATTTTTTATCTCATCTTGCTCCCATTGTTATGTCTCTTAATGTTCAAATTGTTCTATCTCATCTTGTTCCCATTGTTGTATCTCTTAATGTTCAAATTGTTCCCATTTTTTATCTCATCTTGTTCCCATTTTTTTTATCTCATCTTGTTCCCATTGTTGTGTCTCTTAATGTTCAAATTGTTCCCATTTTTTATCTCATCTTGTTCCCATTGTTCTATCTCATTTGTTCCCATTGTTATCTCTTAATGTTCACATTGTTCCCATTGTTCCATCTCATCTTGTTCCCATTGTTGTATCTCTTAATGTTCAAATTGTTCCCATTTTTTTATCTCATCTTGCTCCCATTGTTATGTCTCTTAATGTTCAAATTGTTCTATCTCATCTTGTTCCCATTGTTTTATCTCATCTTGTTCCCATTGTTCTATCTCATCTTGTTCCCATTCTTATGTCTCTTAATGTTCACATTGTTCCCATTGTTCCATCTCATCTTGTTCCCATTGTTGTATCTCTTAATGTTCAAATTGTTCCCATTTTTTTTTTATCTCATCTTGTTCCCATTGTTATGTCTCTTAATGTTCAAATTGTTCTATCTCATCTTGTTCCCATTGTTTTATCTCATCTTGTTCCCATGTTCTATCTCATCTTGTTCCCATTGTTCTATCTCATCTTGTTCCCATTGTTATGTCTCTTAATGTTCACATTATTCCCATTGTTCCATCTCATCTTGTTCCCATTGTTTTATCTCATCTTGTTCCCATTGTTCTATCTCATCTTGTTCCCATTGTTATGTCTCTTAATATTCACATTGTTCCCATTGTTCCATCTCATCTTGTTCCCATTGTTGTGTCTCTTAATGTTCAAATTGTTCCCATTGTTCTATCTCATCTTGCTCCCATTGTTATGTCTCTTAATGTTCAAATTGTTCTATCTCATCTTGTTCCCATTGTTGTGTCTCTTAATGTTCAAATTGTTCCCATTTTTTATCTCATCTTGCTCCCATTGTTATGTCTCTTAATGTTCAAATTGTTCTATCTCATCTTGTTCCCATTGTTGTATCTCTTAATGTTCAAATTGTTCCCATTTTTTATCTCATCTTGTTCCCATTTTTTTGTTCCATCTCATCTTGTTCCCATTGTTGTGTCTCTTAATGTTCAAATTGTTCCCATTTTTATCTCATCTTGTTCCCATTGTTCTATCTCATCTTGTTCCCATTGTTATGTCTCTTAATGTTCAAATTGTTCCCATTGTTCCATCTCATCTTGTTCCCATTGTTGTATCTCTTAATGTTCAAATTGTTCCCATTTTTTATCTCATCTTGTTCCCATTGTTATATCTCTTAATGTTCAAATTGTTCTATCTCATCTTGTTCCCATTGTTTTATCTCATCCCATTGTTCTATCTCATCTTGTTCCCATTGTTCTATCTCATCTTGTTCCCATTGTTCCCATGTCTCTTAATGTTCAAATTGTTCCCATTTTTTATCTCATCTTGTTCCCATTGTTCTATCTCATCTTGTTCCCATTGTTATGTCTCTTAATGTTCACATTGTTCCCATTGTTCCATCTCATCTTGTTCCCATTGTTGTATCTCTTAATGTTCAAATTGTTCCCATTTTTATCTCATCTTGTTCCCATTGTTCTTCTCATCTTGTTCCCATTGTTATGTCTCTTAATGTTCAAATTGTTCTATCTCATCTTGTTCCCATTGTTGTGTCTCTTAATGTTCAAATTGTTCCCATTTTTTATCTCATCTTGCTCCCATTGTTATGTTCTTAATGTTCAAATTGTTCTATCTCATCTTGTTCCCATTGTTGTATCTCTTAATGTTCAAATTGTTCCCATTTTTTATCTCATCTTGTTCCCATTTTTTATCTCATCTTGTTCCCATTGTTGTGTCTCTTAATGTTCAAATTGTTCCCATTTTTTATCTCATCTTGTTCCCATTGTTCTATCTCATCTTGTTCCCATTGTTATGTCTCTTAATGTTCAAATTGTTCCCATTGTTCCATCTCATCTTGTTCCCATTGTTGTATCTCTTAATGTTCAAATTGTTCCCATTTTTTTATCTCATCTTGCTCCCATTGTTATGTCTCTTAATGTTCAAATTGTTCTATCTCATCTTGTTCCCATTGTTTTATCTCATCTTGTTCCCATTGTTCTATCTCATCTTCCCATTCTTATGTCTCTTAATTTCACATTGTTCCCATTGTTCCATCTCATCTTGTTCCCATTGTTGTATCTCTTAATGTTCAAATTGTTCCCATATCTCATCTTGTTCCCATTGTTATGTCTCTTAATGTTCAAATTGTTCTATTGTTCCCATTGTTTTATCTCATCTCATCTTGTTCCCATTCATCTTGTTCCCATTGTTCTATGTCTCTTAATGTTCAAATTGTTCCATCTCATCTTGTTCCCATTGTTTTATCTCATCTTGTTCCCATTGTTCTATCTCATCTTGTTCCCATTGTTATGTCTCTTAATGTTCAAATTGTTCCCATTGTTCCATCTCATCTTGTTCCCATTGTTGTGTCTCTTAATGTTCAAATTGTTCCCATTGTTCTATCTCATCTTGTTCCCATTGTTATGTCTCTTAATGTTCAAATTGTTCTATCTCATCTTGTTCCCATTGTTGTGTCTCTTAATGTTCAAATTGTTCCCATTTTTTATCTCATCTTGCTCCCATTGTTATGTCTCTTAATGTTCAAATTGTTCTATCTCATCTTGTTCCCATTGTTGTATCTCTTAATGTTCAAATTGTTCCCATTTTTTATCTCATCTTGTTCCCATTGTTTATCTCATCTTGTTCCCATTGTTGTGTCTCTTAATGTTCATCTTTTTTATCTCATCTTGTTCCCATTGTTCTATCTCATCTTGTTCCCATTGTTGTATCTCTTAATGTTCAAATTGTTCCCATTTTTTTATCTCATCTTGTTCCCATTGTTATGTCTCTTAATGTTCACATTGTTCCCATTGTTCCATCTCATCTTGTTCCCATTGTTGTATCTCTTAATGTTCAAATTGTTCCCATTTTTTATCTCATCTTGTTCCCATTGTTATGTCTCTTAATGTTCAAATTGTTCTATCTCATCTTGTTCCCATTGTTTTATCTCATCTTGTTCCCATTGTTCTATCTCATCTTGTTCCCATTGTTATGTCTCTTAATGTTCAATTGTTCCATCTCATCTTGTTCCCATTGTTGTATCTCATCTTGTTCCCATTTTTTTATCTCATCTTGTTCCCATTGTTCTTATCTCATCTTTGTTCCCATTGTTTTATCTCATCTTGTTCCCATTGTTCTATCTCATTTGTTCCCATTGTTCTATCTCATCTTGTTCCCATTGTTATATCTCATTCCCATTGTTCCATCTCATCTTGTTCCCATTGTTTTATCTCATCTTGTTCCCATTGTTCTATCTCATCTTGTTCCCATTGTTATGTCTCTTAATGTTCACATTGTTCCCATTGTTCCATCTCATCTTGTTCCCATTGTTGTGTCTCTTAATGTTCAAATTGTTCCCATTTTTTATCTCATCTTGCTCCCATTGTTATGTCTCTTAATGTTCAAATTGTTCTATCTCATCTTGTTCCCATTGTTGTATCTCTTAATGTTCAAATTGTTCCCATTTTTTATCTCATCTTGTTCCCATTGTTCTATCTCATCTTGTTCCCATTGTTATGTCTCTTAATGTTCAAATTGTTCCCATTTTTTATCTCATCTTGTTCCCATTGTTCTATCTCATCTTGTTCCCATTGTTCAAATTGTTCCCATTGTTCTATCTCATCTTGTTCCCATTGTTGTATCTCTTAATGTTCAAATTGTTCATCTCATCTTGTTCCCATTGTTCTATCTCATCTTGTCCCATCTCTTAATGTTCAAATTGTTCCCATTTTTTATCTCATCTTGTTTGTTATGTCTCTCTAATGTTCAAATTGTTCTATCTCATCTTGTTCCCATTGTTGTATCTCTTAATGTTCAAATTGTTCCCATTTTTTATCTCATCTTGTTCCCATTTTTTTTATCTCATCTTGTTCCCATTGTTGTGTCTCTTAATGTTCAAATTGTTCCCATTTTTTATCTCATCTTGTTCCCATTGTTCTATCTCATCTTGTTCCCATTGTTATGTCTCTTAATGTTCCCATTGTTCCCATTGTTCCATCTCATCTTGTTCCCATTGTTGTATCTCTTAATGTTCAAATTGTTCCCATTTTTTTATCTCATCTTGCTCCCATTGTTATGTCTCTTAATGTTCAAATTGTTCTATCTCATCTTGTTCCCATTGTTGTGTCTCTTAATGTTCAAATTGTTCCCATTGTTCCATCTCATCTTGTTCTCATTGTTGTATCTCATCTTGTTCCCATTGTTCTATCTCATCTTGTTCCCATTGTTTTATCTCATCTTGTTCCCATTGTTCAATCTCTTAATGTTCAAATTGTTCCCATTGATCTATCTCAGCTTTCCCAATATCTATCTCATCTTGCTCCCATTGTTATGTCTCTTAATGTTCAAATTGTTCTATCTCATCTTGTTCCCATTGTTATGTGTCTTAATGTTCAAATTGTTCTATCTCATCTTGTTCCCATTGTTGTGTCTCTTAATGTTCAAATTGTTCCCATTTTTTCATCTCATCTTGTTCCCATTGTTGTGTCTCTTAATGTTCAAATTGTTCCCATTTTTTATCTCATCTTTTTCCCATTGTTCTATCTGATCTCGTTCCCATTGTTCTGTCTCATCTTGTTCCCATTTTTTTTATCTCATCTTGTTCCCATTGTTATGTCTCTTAATGTTCAAATTGTTCCCATTTTTTATCTCATCTTGTTCCCATTGTTCTATCTCATCTTGTTCCCATTGTTATGTCTCTTAATGTTCAAATTGTTCCCATTTTTTATCTCATCTTGTTCCCATTGTTCTATCTCATCTTGTTCCCATTGTTATGTCTCTTAATGTTCACATTGTTCCCATTGTTCCATCTCATCTTGTTCCCATTGTTCTATCTCATCTTGTTCCCATTGTTGTGTCTCTTAATGTTCAAATTGTTCCCATTTTTTTATCTCATCTTGTTCCCATTGTTCTATCTCATCTTGCTCCCATTGTTATGTCTCTTAATGTTCAAATTGTTCTATCTCATCTTGTTCCCATTGTTATGTCTCTTAATGTTCAAATTGTTCCCATTTTTTTATCTCTTCTTGTTCCCATTGTTGTGTCTCTTAATGTTCAAATTGTTCCCATTTTTTATCTCATCTTGTTCCCATTGTTCTATCTCATCTTGTTCCCATTGTTGTATCTCTTAATGTTCAAATTGTTCCCATTTTTTTTATCTCATCTTGCTCCCATTGTTGTCTCTTAATGTTCAAATTGTTCTATCTCATCTTGTTCCCATTGTTGTGTCTCTTAATGTTCAAATTGTTCCCATTGTTCCATCTCATCTTGTTCTCATTGTTGTATCTCTTAATGTTCAAATAGTTCTATCTCATCTTGTTCCCATTGTTTTATCTCATCTTGTTCCCATTGTTCTATCTCATCTTGTTCCCATTGTTATGTCTCTTAATGTTCACATTATTCCCATTGTTCCATCTCATCTTGTTCCCATTGTTTTATCTCATCTTGTTCCCATTGTTCTATCTCATCTTGTTCCCATTGTTATGTCTCTTAATATTCACATTGTTCCCATTGTTCCATCTCATCTTGTTCCCATTGTTCAATCTCTTAATGTTCAAATTGTTCCCATTGATCTATCTCAGCTCGTTCCCAATAATCTATCTCATCTTGTTCCCATTGTTCTATCTCATCTTGTTCTCATTGTTGTATCTCTTAATGTTCAAATAGTTTTATCTCATCTTGTTCTCATTGTTGTATCTCTTAATGTTCAAATAGTTCTATCTCATCTTGTTCTCATTGTTGTATCTCTTAATGTTCAAATAGTTTTATCTCATCTTGTTCCCATTGTTCTATCTCATCTTGTTCCCATTGTTCTATCTCATCTTGTTCCCATTGTTCTATCTCATCTTGTTCCCATTGTTGTATCTCTTAATGTTCAAATTGTTCCCATTTTTTATCTCATCTTGTTCCCATTGTTTTATCTCATCTTGTTCCCATTGTTGTGTCTCTTAATGTTCAAATTGTTCTATCTCATCTTGTTCCCATTGTTGTGTCTCTTAATGTTCAAATTGTTCCCATTTTTATCTCATCTTGTTCCCATTGTTATGTCTCTTAATGTTCAAATTGTTCTATCTCATCTTGTTCCCATTGTTGTATCTCTTAATGTTCAAATTGTTCCCATTTTTTATCTCATCTTGTTCCCATTGTTCTATCTCATCTTGTTCCCATTGTTATGTCTCTTAATGTTCACATTGTTCCCATTGTTCCATCTCATCTTGTTCCCATTGTTGTATCTCTTAATGTTCAAATTGTTCCCATTTTTATCTCATCTTGTTCCCATTGTTCTATCTCATCTTGCTCCCATTGTTATGTCTCTTAATGTTCAAATTGTTCTATCTCATCTTGTTCCCATTGTTGTGTCTCTTAATGTTCAAATTGTTCCCATTTTTTATCTCATCTTGCTCCCATTGTTATGTCTCTTAATGTTCAAATTGTTCTATCTCATCTTGTTCCCATTGTTGTATCTCTTAATGTTCAAATTGTTCCCATTTTTATCTCATCTTGTTCCCATTGTTCTATCTCATCTTGTTCCCATTGTTATGTCTCTTAATGTTCAAATTGTTCCCATTTTTTATCTCATCTTGTTCCCATTGTTCTATCTCATCTTGTTCCCATTGTTGTGTCTCTTAATGTTCAAATTGTTCCCATTTTTTATCTCATCTTGTTCCCATTGTTGTATCTCTTAATGTTCAAATTGTTCCCATTTTTTATCTCATCTTGTTCCCATTGTTCTATCTCATCTTGTTCCCATTGTTGTGTCTCTTAATGTTCAAATTGTTCCCATTTTTTATCTCATCTTGTTCCCATTGTTATGTCTCTTAATGTTCAAATTGTTCTATCTCATCTTGTTCCCATTGTTTGTATCTCTTAATGTTCTTGTTCTCATCTTGTTCCCATTTTTTTCTATCTCATCTTGTTCCCATTGTTGTGTCTCTTAATGTTCAAATTGTTCCCATTTTTTATCTCATCTTGTTCCCATTGTTCTATCTCATCTTGTTCCCATTGTTATGTCTCTTAATGTTCTTGTTCCCATTGTTCCATCTCATCTTGTTCCCATTGTTATGTCTCTTAATGTTCAAATTGTTCCCATTGTTCTATCTCATCTTGTTCCCATTGTTATGTCTCTTAATGTTCAATTGTTCCCATTGTTGTGTCTCTTAATGTTCAAATTGTTCCCATTGTTCCATCTCATCTTGTTCTCATTGTTGTATCTCATCTTGTTCCCATTGTTCTATCTCATCTTGTTCCCATTGTTTTATCTCATCTTGTTCCCATTGTTCAATCTCTTAATGTTCAAATTGTTCCCATTGATCTATCTCAGCTCGTTCCCAATATTCTATCTCATCTTGTCCCATTGTTATGTCTCTTAATGTTCAAATTGTTCTATCTCATCTTGTTCCCATTGTTATCTCTTAATGTTCAAATTGTTCTATCTCATCTTGTTCCCATTGTTGTGTCTCTTAATGTTCAAATTGTTCCCATTTTTTCTCATCTTGTTCCCATTGTTGTGTCTCTTAATGTTCAAATTGTTCCCATTTTTTATCTCATCTTTTTCCCATTGTTCTATCTGATCTTGTTCCCATTGTTCTGTCTCATCTTGTTCCCATTTTTTTTATCTCATCTTGTTCCCATTGTTATGTCTCTTAATGTTCAAATTGTTCCCATTTTTTATCTCATCTTGTTCCCATTGTTCTATCTCATCTTGTTCCCATTGTTATGTCTCTTAATGTTCAAATTGTTCCCATTTTTATCTCATCTTGTTCCCATTGTTCTATCTCATCTTGTTCCCATTGTTATGTCTCTTAATGTTCACATTGTTCCCATTGTTCCATCTCATCTTGTTCCCATTGTTCTATCTCATCTTGTTCCCATTGTTCCCATCTCTTAATGTTCAAATTGTTCCCATTTTTTATCTCATCTTGTTCCCATTGTTCTATCTCATCTTGCTCCCATTGTTATGTCTCTTAATGTTCAAATTGTTCTATCTCATCTTGTTCCCATTGTTCTATCTCATCTTGTTCCCATTGTCTCTTAATGTTCAAATTGTTCCCATTTTTTTTATCTCTTCTTGTTCCCATTGTTGTGTCTCTTAATGTTCAAATTGTTCCCATTTTTTATCTCATCTTGTTCCCATTGTTCTATCTCATCTTGTTCCCATTGTTGTATCTCTTAATGTTCAAATTGTTCCCATTTTTATCTCATCTTGCTCCCATTGTTGTCTCTTAATGTTCAAATTGTTCTATCTCATCTTGTTCCCATTGTTGTGTCTCTTAATGTTCAAATTGTTCCCATTGTTCCATCTCATCTTGTTCTCATTGTTGTATCTCTCTTGTTCAAATAGTTCCTCATCTTGTTCCCATTGTTTTATCTCATCTTGTTCCCATTGTTCTATCTCATCTTGTTCCCATTGTTATGTCTCTTAATGTTCACATTATTCCCATTGTTCCATCTCATCTTGTTCCCATTGTTTTATCTCATCTTGTTCCCATTGTTCTATCTCATCTTGTTCCCATTGTTATGTCTCTTAATATTCACATTGTTCCCATTGTTCCATCTCATCTTGTTCCCATTGTTCTATCTCATCTTGTTCCCATTGTTGTGTCTCTTAATGTTCAAATTGTTCCCATTTTTTCATCTCATCTTGTTCCCATTGTTGTGTCTCTTAATGTTCAAATTGTTCCCATTTTTTATCTCATCTTTTTCCCATTGTTCTATCTGATCTTGTTCCCATTGTTCTGTCTCATCTTGTTCCCATTTTTTTTTATCTCATCTTGTTCCCATTGTTATGTCTCTTAATGTTCAAATTGTTCCCATTTTTTATCTCATCTTGTTCCCATTGTTCTATCTCATCTTGTTCCCATTGTTATGTCTCTTAATGTTCAAATTGTTCCCATTTTTTATCTCATCTTGTTCCCATTGTTCTATCTCATCTTGTTCCCATTGTTATGTCTCTTAATGTTCACATTGTTCCCATTGTTCCATCTCATCTTGTTCCCATTGTTCTATCTCATCTTGTTCCCATTGTTCCCATTGTCTCTTAATGTTCAAATTGTTCCCATTTTTTTATCTCATCTTGTTCCCATTGTTCTATCTCATCTTGTTCCCATTGTTATGTCTCTTAATGTTCAAATCTTAATGTTCAAATTGTTATGTCTCTTAATGTTCAAATTGTTCTATCTCATCTTGTTCCCATTGTTATGTCTCTTAATGTTCAAATTGTTCCCATTTTTTTATCTCTTCTTGTTCCCATTGTTGTGTCTCTTAATGTTCAAATTGTTCCCATTTTTTATCTCATCTTGTTCCCATTGTTCTATCTCATCTTGTTCCCATTGTTGTATCTCTTAATGTTCAAATTGTTCCCATTTTTTTATCTCATCTTGCTCCCATTGTTGTCTCTTAATGTTCAAATTGTTCTATCTCATCTTGTTCCCATTGTTGTGTCTCTTAATGTTCAAATTGTTCCCATTGTTCCATCTCATCTTGTTCTCATTGTTGTATCTCTTAATGTTCAAATAGTTCTATCTCATCTTGTTCCCATTGTTTTATCTCATCTTGTTCCCATTGTTCTATCTCATCTTGTTCCCATTGTTATGTCTCTTAATGTTCACATTATTCCCATTGTTCCATCTCATCTTGTTCCCATTGTTTTATCTCATCTTGTTCCCATTGTTCTATCTCATCTTGTTCCCATTGTTATGTCTCTTAATATTCACATTGTTCCCATTGTTCCATCTCATCTTGTTCCCATTGTTCAATCTCTTAATGTTCAAATTGTTCCCATTGATCTATCTCAGCTCGTTCCCAATAATCTATCTAATCTTGTTCCCATTGTTCTATCTCATCTTGTTCTCATTGTTGTATCTCTTAATGTTCAAATAGTTTTATCTCATCTTGTTCTCATTGTTGTATCTCTTAATGTTCAAATAGTTCTATCTCATCTTGTTCTCATTGTTGTATCTCTTAATGTTCAAATAGTTTTATCTCATCTTGTTCCCATTGTTCTATCTCATCTTGTTCCCATTGTTCTATCTCATCTTGTTCCCATTGTTCTATCTCATCTTGTTCCCATTGTTGTATCTCTTAATGTTCAAATTGTTCCCATTTTTTTATCTCATCTTGTTCCCATTGTTTTATCTCATCTTGTTCCCATTGTTGTGTCTCTTAATGTTCAAATTGTTCTATCTCATCTTGTTCCCATTGTTGTGTCTCTTAATGTTCAAATTGTTCCCATTTTTTATCTCATCTTGCTCCCATTGTTATGTCTCTTAATGTTCAAATTGTTCTATCTCATCTTGTTCCCATTGTTGTATCTCTTAATGTTCAAATTGTTCCCATTTTTTATCTCATCTTGTTCCCATTGTTCTATCTCATCTTGTTCCCATTGTTATGTCTCTTAATGTTCAAATTGTTCTATCTCATCTTGTTCCCATTGTTGTGTCTCTTAATGTTCAAATTGTTCCCATTTTTATCTCATCTTGTTCCCATTGTTCTATCTCATCTTGCTCCCATTGTTATGTCTCTTAATGTTCAAATTGTTCTATCTCATCTTGTTCCCATTGTTGTGTCTCTTAATGTTCAAATTGTTCCCATTTTTTATCTCATCTTGCTCCCATTGTTATGTCTCTTAATGTTCAAATTGTTCTATCTCATCTTGTTCCCATTGTTGTGTCTCTTAATGTTCAAATTGTTCCCATTTTTTATCTCATCTTGTTTGTTATGTCTCTTAATGTTCAAATTGTTCTATCTCATCTTGTTCCCATTGTTGTATCTCTTAATGTTCAAATTGTTCCCATTTTTATCTCATCTTGTTCCCATCTATCTCATCTTGTTCCCATTGTTATGTCTCTTAATGTTCAAATTGTTCCCATTTTTTTATCTCATCTTGTTCCCATTGTTGTGTCTCTTAATGTTCAAATTGTTCCCATTGTTCCATCTCATCTTGTTCTCATTGTTGTATCTCTTAATGTTCAAATAGTTCTATCTCATCTTGTTCCCATTGTTTTATCTCATCTTGTTCCCATTGTTCTATCTCATCTTGTTCCCATTGTTATGTCTCTTAATGTTCACATTATTCCCATTGTTCCATCTCATCTTGTTCCCATTGTTTTATCTCATCTTGTTCCCATTGTTCTATCTCATCTTGTTCCCATTGTTATGTCTCTTAATATTCACATTGTTCCCATTGTTCCATCTCATCTTGTTCCCATTGTTCAATCTCTTAATGTTCAAATTGTTCCCATTGATCTATCTCAGCTTTCCCAATAATCTATCTCATCTTGTTCCCATTGTTCTATCTCATCTTGTTCTCATTGTTGTATCTCTTAATGTTCAAATAGTTTTATCTCATCTTGTTCTCATCTTGTTCAAATAGTTTTATCTCATTTGTTCTCATTGTTGTATCTCTTAATGTTCAAATAGTTCTATCTCATCTTGTTCTCATTGTTGTATCTCTTAATGTTCAAATTGTTTTATCTCATCTTGTTCCCATTGTTCTATCTCATCTTGTTCCCATTGTTCTATCTCATCTTGTTCCCATTGTTCTATCTCATCTTGTTCCCATTGTTGTATCTCTTAATGTTCAAATTGTTCCCATTTTTTATCTCATCTTGTTCCCATTGTTTTATCTCATCTTGTTCCCATTGTTGTGTCTCTTAATGTTCAAATTGTTCTATCTCATCTTGTTCCCATTGTTGTGTCTCTTAATGTTCAAATTGTTCCCATTTTTTATCTCATCTTGTTCCCATTGTTATGTCTCTTAATGTTCAAATTGTTCTATCTCATCTTGTTCCCATTGTTGTATCTCTTAATGTTCAAATTGTTCCCATTTTTTATCTCATCTTGTTCCCATTGTTCTATCTCATCTTGTTCCCATTGTTATGTCTCTTAATGTTCACATTGTTCCCATTGTTCCATCTCATCTTGTTCCCATTGTTGTATCTCTTAATGTTCAAATTGTTCCCATTTTTATCTCATCTTGTTCCCATTGTTCTATCTCATCTTGCTCCCATTGTTATGTCTCTTAATGTTCAAATTGTTCTATCTCATCTTGTTCCCATTGTTGTGTCTCTTAATGTTCAAATTGTTCCCATTTTTTATCTCATCTTGCTCCCATTGTTATGTCTCTTAATGTTCAAATTGTTCTATCTCATCTTGTTCCCATTGTTGTGTCTCTTAATGTTCAAATTGTTCCCATTTTTTATCTCATCTTGTTCCTTAATGTTCAAATTGTTCTATCTCATCTTGTTCCCATTGTTGTATCTCTTAATGTTCAAATTGTTCCCATTTTTTATCTCATCTTGTTCCCATTGTTCTATCTCATCTTGTTCCCATTGTTATGTCTCTTAATGTTCCCATTGTTCCCATTGTTCCATCTCATCTTGTTCCCATTGTTGTGTCTCTTAATGTTCAAATTGTTCCCATTGTTCCATCTCATCTTGTTCTCATTGTTGTATCTCTTAATGTTCAAATAGTTCTATCTCATCTTGTTCCCATTGTTTTATCTCATCTTGTTCCCATTGTTCTATCTCATCTTGTTCCCATTGTTATGTCTCTTAATGTTCACATTATTCCCATTGTTCCATCTCATCTTGTTCCCATTGTTTTATCTCATCTTGTTCCCATTGTTCTATCTCATCTTGTTCCCATTGTTATGTCTCTTAATATTCACATTGTTCCCATTGTTCCATCTCATCTTGTTCCCATTGTTCAATCTCTTAATGTTCAAATTGTTCCCATTGATCTATCTCAGCTCGTTCCCAATAATCTATCTCATCTTGTTCCCATTGTTCTATCTCATCTTGTTCTCATTGTTGTATCTCTTAATGTTCAAATAGTTTTATCTCATCTTGTTCTCATTGTTGTATCTCTTAATGTTCAAATAGTTCTATCTCATCTTGTTCTCATTGTTGTATCTCTTAATGTTCAAATAGTTTTATCTCATCTTGTTCCCATTGTTCTATCTCATCTTGTTCCCATTGTTCTATCTCATCTTGTTCCCATTGTTGTGTCTCTTAATGTTCAAATTGTTCCCATTTTTTATCTCATCTTGTTCCCATTGTTTTATCTCATCTTGTTCCCATTGTTGTGTCTCTTAATGTTCAAATTGTTCTATCTCATCTTGTTCCCATTGTTGTGTCTCTTAATGTTCAAATTGTTCCCATTTTTTATCTCATCTTGCTTTGTTATGTCTCTTAATGTTCAAATTGTTCTATCTCATCTTGTTCCCATTGTTGTATCTCTTAATGTTCAAATTGTTCCCATTTTTTATCTCATCTTGTTCCCATTGTTCTATCTCATCTTGTTCCCATTGTTATGTCTCTTAATGTTCACATTGTTCCCATTGTTCCATCTCATCTTGTTCCCATTGTTGTATCTCTTAATGTTCAAATTGTTCCCATTTTTATCTCATCTTGTTCCCATTGTTCTATCTCATCTTGCTCCCATTGTTATGTCTCTTAATGTTCAAATTGTTCTATCTCATCTTGTTCCCATTGTTGTGTCTCTTAATGTTCAAATTGTTCCCATTTTTTATCTCATCTTGCTCCCATTGTTATGTCTCTTAATGTTCAAATTGTTCTATCTCATCTTGTTCCCATTGTTGTGTCTCTTAATGTTCAAATTGTTCCCATTTTTTATCTCATCTTGCTCCCATTGTTATGTCTCTTAATGTTCAAATTGTTCTATCTCATCTTGTTCCCATTGTTGTATCTCTTAATGTTCAAATTGTTCCCATTTTTTATCTCATCTTGTTCCCATTGTTCTATCTCATCTTGTTCCCATTGTTATGTCTCTTAATGTTCCCATTGTTCCCATTGTTCCATCTCATCTTGTTCCCATTGTTGTATCTCTTAATGTTCAAATTGTTCCCATTTTTTTATCTCATCTTGCTCCCATTGTTATGTCTCTTAATGTTCAAATTGTTCTATCTCATCTTGTTCCCATTGTTGTGTCTCTTAATGTTCAAATTGTTCCCATTGTTCCATCTCATCTTGTTCTCATTGTTGTATCTCATCTTGTTCCCATTGTTCTATCTCATCTTGTTCCCATTGTTTTATCTCATCTTGTTCCCATTGTTCAATCTCTTAATGTTCAAATTGTTCCCATTGATCTATCTCAGCTCGTTCCCAATAATCTATCTCATCTTGCTCCCATTGTTATGTCTCTTAATGTTCAAATTGTTCTATCTCATCTTGTTCCCATTGTTATGTGTCTTAATGTTCAAATTGTTCTATCTCATCTTGTTCCCATTGTTGTGTCTCTTAATGTTCAAATTGTTCCCATTTTTTCATC
Source organism: Oncorhynchus gorbuscha (assembly GCF_021184085.1). Classification (NCBI taxonomy): domain Eukaryota; kingdom Metazoa; phylum Chordata; class Actinopteri; order Salmoniformes; family Salmonidae; genus Oncorhynchus; species Oncorhynchus gorbuscha. The sequence goes on along the minus strand of NW_025747518.1, from coordinate 15,616 downwards.
TCATCTTGTTCCCATTGTTGTGTCTCTTAATGTTCAAATTGTTCCCATTTTTTATCTCATCTTTTTCCCATTGTTCTATCTGATCTCGTTCCCATTGTTCTGTCTCATCTTGTTCCCATTTTTTTATCTCATCTTGTTCCCATTGTTATGTCTCTTAATGTTCAAATTGTTCCCATTTTTTATCTCATCTTGTTCCCATTGTTCTATCTCATCTTGTTCCCATTGTTATGTCTCTTAATGTTCAAATTGTTCCCATTTTTTATCTCATCTTGTTCCCATTGTTCTATCTCATCTTGTTCCCATTGTTATGTCTCTTAATGTTCACATTGTTCCCATTGTTCCATCTCATCTTGTTCCCATTGTTCTATCTCATCTTGTTCCCATTGTTGTGTCTCTTAATGTTCAAATTGTTCCCATTTTTTTTATCTCATCTTGTTCCCATTGTTCTATCTCATCTTGCTCCCATTGTTATGTCTCTTAATGTTCAAATTGTTCTATCTCATCTTGTTCCCATTGTTATGTCTCTTAATGTTCAAATTGTTCCCATTTTTTATCTCTTCTTGTTCCCATTGTTGTGTCTCTTAATGTTCAAATTGTTCCCATTTTTTATCTCATCTTGTTCCCATTGTTCTATCTCATCTTGTTCCCATTGTTGTATCTCTTAATGTTCAAATTGTTCCCATTTTTTTATCTCATCTTGCTCCCATTGTTGTCTCTTAATGTTCAAATTGTTCTATCTCATCTTGTTCCCATTGTTGTGTCTCTTAATGTTCAAATTGTTCCCATTGTTCCATCTCATCTTGTTCTCATTGTTGTATCTCTTAATGTTCAAATAGTTCTATCTCATCTTGTTCCCATTGTTTTATCTCATCTTGTTCCCATTGTTCTATCTCATCTTGTTCCCATTGTTATGTCTCTTAATGTTCACATTATTCCCATTGTTCCATCTCATCTTGTTCCCATTGTTTTATCTCATCTTGTTCCCATTGTTCTATCTCATCTTGTTCCCATTGTTATGTTCTTAATATTCATCATTGTTCCCATTGTTCCATCTCATCTTGTTCCCATTGTTCAATCTCTTAATGTTCAAATTGTTCCCATTGATCTATCTCAGCTTGTTCCCAATAATCTATCTCATCTTGTTCCCATTGTTCTATCTCATCTTGTTCTCATTGTTGTATCTCTTAATGTTCAAATAGTTTTATCTCATCTTGTTCTCATTGTTGTATCTCTTAATGTTCAAATAGTTCTATCTCATCTTGTTCTCATTGTTGTATCTCTTAATGTTCAAATAGTTTTATCTCATCTTGTTCCCATTGTTCTATCTCATCTTGTTCCCATTGTTCTATCTCATCTTGTTCCCATTGTTCTATCTCATCTTGTTCCCATTGTTGTATCTCTTAATGTTCAAATTGTTCCCATTTTTTTATCTCATCTTGTTCCCATTGTTTTATCTCATCTTGTTCCCATTGTTGTGTCTCTTAATGTTCAAATTGTTCTATCTCATCTTGTTCCCATTGTTGTGTCTCTTAATGTTCAAATTGTTCCCATTTTTTATCTCATCTTGTTTCTTAATGTTCAAATTGTTCATCTCATCTTGTTCCCATTGTTGTATCTCTTAATGTTCAAATTGTTCCCATTTTTTATCTCATCTTGTTCCCATTGTTGTTCCCATCTCTTAATGTTCAAATTGTTCCCATTTTTTATCTCATCTTGTTCCCATTGTTCTATCTCATCTTGTTCCCATTGTTATGTCTCTTAATGTTCACATTGTTCCCATTGTTCCATCTCATCTTGTTCCCATTGTTGTATCTCTTAATGTTCAAATTGTTCCCATTTTTATCTCATCTTGTTCCCATTGTTCTATCTCATCTTGTTCCCATTGTTATGTCTCTTAATGTTCAAATTGTTCTATCTCATCTTGTTCCCATTGTTGTGTCTCTTAATGTTCAAATTGTTCATTTTTATCTCATCTTGCTCCCATTGTTATGTCTCTTAATGTTCAAATTGTTCTATCTCATCTTGTTCCCATTGTTGTATCTCTTAATGTTCAAATTGTTCCCTCATTTGTTCCCCATTGTTGTGTCTCATCTTCAAATTGTTCCCATTTTTTCTTATCTCATCTTGTTCCCATTGTTCTATCTCATCTTGTTCCCATTGTTATGTCTCTTAATGTTCCCATTGTTCCCATTGTTCCATCTCATCTTGTTCCCATTGTTGTATCTCTTAATGTTCAAATTGTTCCCATTTTTTATCTCATCTTGCTCCCATTGTTATGTCTCTTAATGTTCAAATTGTTCTATCTCATCTTGTTCCCATTGTTGTGTCTCTTAATGTTCAAATTGTTCCCATTGTTCCATCTTTTCTCATCTCATCTTGTTCCCATTGTTCTATCTCATCTTGTTCCCATTGTTATGTCTCTTAATGTTCACATTGTTCCCATTGTTCCCATTGTTGTATCTCATCTTGTTCCCATTGTTCAATCTCTTATGTTCATTTGTTCCCATTGTTATCTCATCTTCAAATCTATTCCCATTGTTTTATCTCATCTTGTTCCCATTGTTCTATCTCATCTTGTTCCCATTGTTATGTCTCTTAATGTTCATCTCATCTTGTTCCCATTGTTCTCATCTCATCTTGTTCCCATTGTTGTGTCTCTTAATGTTCAAATTGTTCCCATTTTTTATCTCATCTTGCTCCCATTGTTATGTCTCTTAATGTTCAAATTGTTCTATCTCATCTTGTTCCCATTGTTGTATCTCTTAATGTTCAAATTGTTCCCATTTTTTATTCCTTGTTCATTGTTCTATCTCATCTTGTTCCCATTGTTATGTCCCATTGTTCCCATTTTTCTCATCTCATCTTGTTCCCATTGTTATGTCTCTTAATGTTCAAATTGTTCTTGTTCCATCTCATCTTGTTCCCATTGTTGTGTCTCTTAATGTTCAAATTGTTCCCATTTTTTTCCCATCTCATCTTGTTCCCATTGTTCTATCTCATCTTGTTCCCATTGTTATGTCTCTTAATGTTCAATTGTTCCCATTGTTCCATCTCATCTTGTTCCCATTGTTGTATCTCTTAATGTTCAAATTGTTCCCATTTTTTATCTCATCTTGTTCCCATTGTTCTATCTCATCTTGTTCCCATTGTTATGTCTCTTAATGTTCAAATTGTTCTTGTTCCATCTCATCTTGTTCCCATTAATGTTCAAATTGTTGTTTATCTCATCTTGTTCCCATTGTTGTGTCTCTTAATGTTCAAATTGTTCCCATTGTTCCATCTCATCTTGTTCTCATTGTTGTTCTCTTAATGTTCAAATTGTTCTATCTCATCTTGTTCCCATTGTTTTATCTCATCTTGTTCCCATTGTTCTATCTCATCTTGTTCCCATTGTTATGTCTCTTAATGTTCACATTGTTCCCATTGTTCCCATCTTGTTCCATCTCATCTTGTTCCCATTGTTGTATCTCTTAATGTTCAAATTGTTCCCATTGATCTATCTCATCTTCCCAATCCCATTGTTCCCATTGTTCTATCTCATCTTGTTCCCATTGTTCTATCTCATCTTGTTCCCATTGTTATGTCTCTTAATGTTCAAATTGTTCCCATTGTTCCATCTCATCTTGTTCTCATTGTTGTATCTCTTAATGTTCAAATTGTTCTCATCTTGTTCTCATTGTTGTATCTCTTATCTCATCTTCTTGTTCCCATTGTTGTATCTCTTAATGTTCAAATGTTCTCATCTTGTTCCCATTGTTCTATCTCATCTTGTTCCCATTGTTCTATCTCATCTTGTTCCCATTGTTCTATCTCATCTTGTTCCCATTGTTGTAATGTTCAAATTGTTCCCATTTTTTATCTCATCTTGTTCCCATTGTTTTATCTCATCTTGTTCCCATTGTTGTGTCTCTTAATGTTCAAATTGTTCTATCTCATCTTGTTCCCATTGTTGTGTCTCTTAATGTTCAAATTGTTCCCATTTTTATCTCATCTTGTTCCCATTGTTCTATCTCATCTTGCTCCCATTGTTATGTCTCTTAATGTTCAAATTGTTCTATCTCATCTTGTTCCCATTGTTGTGTCTCTTAATGTTCAAATTGTTCCCATTTTTTATCTCATCTTGTTCCCATTGTTGTATCTCTTAATGTTCAAATTGTTCTATCTCATCTTGTTCCCATTGTTGTATCTCTTAATGTTCAAATTGTTCCCATTTTTTATCTCATCTTGTTTGTTATGTCTCCATTGTTCTATCTCATCTTGTTCCCATTGTTGTATCTCTTAATGTTCAAATTGTTCCCATTTTTTATCTCATCTTGTTCCCATTGTTCTTCTCATCTTGTTCCCATTGTTATGTCTCTTAATGTTCCCATTGTTCCCATTGTTCCATCTCATCTTGTTCCCATTGTTGTGTCTCTTAATGTTCAAATTGTTCCCATTTTTTATCTCATCTTGCTCCCATTGTTATGTCTCTTAATGTTCAAATTGTTCTATCTCATCTTGTTCCCATTGTTGTGTCTCTTAATGTTCAAATTGTTCCCATTGTTCCATCTCATCTTGTTCCCATTGTTTTCTTATCTTGTTCCCATCTCATCTTGTTCCCATTGTTTTATCTCATCTTGTTCCCATGTTCAAATTGTTCCCATTGTTCCATCTCATCTTGTTCCATTGTTGTATCTCTCTGTTCAAATTGTTCCCATTGTTTTATCTCATCTTGTTCCCATTGTTCTATCTCATCTTGTTCCCATTGTTATGTCTCTTAATGTTCACATTATTCCCATTGTTCCATCTCATCTTGTTCCCATTGTTTTATCTCATCTTGTTCCCATTGTTCCATCTCATCTTGTTCCAATTGTTCAATCTCTTAATGTTCAAATTGTTCCCATTGATCTATCTCAGCTCGTTCCCAATAATCTATCTCATCTTGTTCCCATTGTTCCCATTGTTCTATCTCATCTTGTTCCCATTGTTATGTCTCTTAATGTTCACATTATTCCCATTGTTCCATCTCATCTTGTTCTCATTGTTGTATCTCTTAATGTTCAAATAGTTTTATCTCATCTTGTTCTCATTGTTGTATCTCTTAATGTTCAAATAGTTCTATCTCATCTTGTTCTCATTGTTGTATCTCTTAATGTTCAAATAGTTTTATCTCATCTTGTTCCCATTGTTCTATCTCATCTTGTTCCCATTGTTCCTTGTTCATTGTTCTATCTCATCTTGTTCCCATTGTTGTATCTCTTAATGTTCAAATTGTTCTTTTTTAATCTTGTTCATTGTTTTATCTCATCTTGTTCCCATTGTTGTGTCTCTTAATGTTCAAATTGTTCTATCTCATCTTGTTCCCATTGTTGTATCTCTTAATGTTCAAATTGTTCCCTCATCTTGTTCCCATTGTTCTATCTCATCTTGTTCCCATTGTTATGTCTCTTAATGTTCAAATTGTTCTATCTCATCTTGTTCCCATTGTTGTGTCTCTTAATGTTCAAATTGTTCCCATTTTTTATCTCATCTTGTTTGTTATGTCTCTTAATGTTCAAATTGTTCTATCTCATCTTGTTCCCATTGTTGTGTCTCTTAATGTTCAAATTGTTCCCATTTTTTATCTCATCTTGTTCCCATTTCAAATTGTTCTATCTCATCTTGTTCCCATTGTTGTATCTCTTAATGTTCAAATTGTTCCCATTTTTTATCTCATCTTGTTCCCATTGTTCTATCTCATCTTGTTCCCATTGTTATGTCTCTTAATGTTCAATTGTTCCCATTGTTCCATCTCATCTTGTTCCCATTGTTGTATCTCTTAATGTTCAAATTGTTCCCATTTTTTATCTCATCTTGTTTGTTATGTCTCTTAATGTTCAAATTGTTCTATCTCATCTTGTTCCCATTGTTGTGTCTCTTAATGTTCAAATTGTTCCCATTGTTCCATCTCATCTTGTTCTCATTGTTGTATCTCATCTTGTTCCCATTGTTCTATCTCATCTTGTTCCCATTGTTTTATCTCATCTTGTTCCCATTGTTCAATCTCTTAATGTTCAAATTGTTCCCATTGATTATCTCATTCCCATCTTCTCATCTTGTTCCCATTGTTATGTCTCTTAATGTTCAAATTGTTCTATCTCATCTTGTTCCCATTGTTATGTGTCTCAAATTGTTCTATCTCATCTTGTTCCCATTGTTGTGTCTCTTAATTGTTCCCATTTTTTCTATCTCATCTTGTTCCCATTGTTGTGTCTCTTAATGTTCAAATTGTTCCCATTTTTTATCTCATCTTTTTCCCATTGTTCTATCTGATCTTGTTCCCATTGTTCTGTCTCATCTTGTTCCCATTTTTTTTATCTCATCTTGTTCCCATTGTTATGTCTCTTAATGTTCAAATTGTTCCCATTTTTATTCATCTTGTTCCCATTGTTCTATCTCATCTTGTTCCCATTGTTATGTCTCTTAATGTTCAAATTGTTCCCATTTTTTATCTCATCTTGTTCCCATTGTTCTATCTCATCTTGTTCCCATTTTTATGTCTCTTAATGTTCAAATTGTTCCCATTTTTTATCTCATCTTGTTCCCATTGTTATGTCTCTTAATGTTCACATTGTTCCCATTGTTCCATCTCATCTTGTTCCCATTGTTGTATCTCTTAATGTTCAAATTGTTCCCATTTTTTATCTCATCTTGTTCCCATTGTTCTATCTCATCTTGTTCCCATTGTTATGTCTCTTAATGTTCCCATTGTTCCCATTGTTCCATCTCATCTTGTTCCCATTGTTGTATCTCTTAATGTTCAAATTGTTCCCATTTTTTATCTCATCTTGTTCCCATTGTTCTATCTCATCTTGTTCCCATTGTTATGTCTCTTAATGTTCACATTGTTCCCATTGTTCCATCTCATCTTGTTCCCATTGTTGTATCTCTTAATGTTCAAATTGTTCCCATTTTTTTATCTCATCTTGCTCCCATTGTTATGTCTCTTAATGTTCAAATTGTTCTATCTCATCTTGTTCCCATTGTTGTGTCTCTTAATGTTCAAATTGTTCCCATTGTTCCATCTCATCTTGTTCTCATTGTTGTATCTCTTAATGTTCAAATAGTTCTATCTCATCTTGTTCCCATTGTTTTATCTCATCTTGTTCCCATTGTTCTATCTCATCTTGTTCCCATTGTTATGTCTCTTAATGTTCACATTATTCCCATTGTTCCATCTCATCTTGTTCCCATTGTTTTATCTCATCTTGTTCCCATTGTTCCATCTCATCTTGTTCCAATCGTTCAATCTCTTAATGTTCAAATTGTTCCCATTGATCTATCTCAGCTCGTTCCCAATAATCTATCTCATCTTGTTCCCATCTTGTTCCCATTGTTCTATCTCATCTTGTTCCCATTGTTATGTCTCTTAATGTTCACATTATTCCCATTGTTCCATCTCATCTTGTTCTCATTGTTGTATCTCTTAATGTTCAAATAGTTTTATCTCATCTTGTTCTCATTGTTGTATCTTTAATGTTCAAATAGTTCCTCATTTGTTCTCATTGTTGTATCTCTTAATGTTCAAATAGTTTTATCTCATCTTGTTCCCATTGTTCTATCTCATCTTGTTCCCTTTGTTCTATCTCATCTTGTTCCCATTGTTCTATCTCATCTTGTTCCCATTGTTGTATCTCTTAATGTTCAAATTGTTCCCATTTTTTTATCTCATCTTGTTCCCATTGTTTTATCTCATCTTGTTCCCATTGTTGTGTCAAATTGTTCAATTGTTCTATCTCATCTTGTTCCCATTGTTGTGTCTCTTAATGTTCAAATTGTTCCCATTTTTATCTCATCTTGTTCCCATTGTTCTATCTCATCTTGTTCCCATTGTTATGTCTCTTAATGTTCAAATTGTTCTATCTCATCTTGTTCCCATTGTTGTGTCTCTTAATGTTCAAATTGTTCCCATTTTTTATCTCATCTTGTTCCCATTGTTCTCTTAATGTTCAAATTGTTCTATCTCATCTTGTTCCCATTGTTGTATCTCTTAATGTTCAAATTGTTCCCATTTTTTCTCATCTTGTTCTCCCATTGTTATGTCTCTTAATGTTCAAATTGTTCTATCTCATCTTGTTCCCATTGTTGTATCTCTTAATGTTCAAATTGTTCCCATTTTTTATCTCATCTTGTTCCCATTGTTCTATCCATTGTTCCCATTGTTATGTCTCTTAATGTTCACATTGTTCCCATTGTTCCATCTCATCTTGTTCCCATTGTTGTATCTCTTAATGTTCAAATTGTTCCCATTTTTTTATCTCATCTTGTTCCCATTGTTATGTCTCTTAATGTTCAAATTGTTCTATCTCATCTTGTTCCCATTGTTGTGTCTCTTAATGTTCAAATTGTTCCATTGTTCCCATTCCATCTCATCTCATTGTTCTCATTGTTGTATCTCATCTTGTTCCCATTGTTCTATCTCATCTTGTTCCTCATTTGTTTCTCTCTTAATGTTCAAATTGTTCCCATTGATCTATCTTGTTCCCATTGTTGTTCTCAATCTTGTTCCCATTGTTCAAATTGTTCTATCTCATCTTGTTCCCATTGTTATGTCTCTTAATGTTCAAATTGTTCCCATTGTTCCCATTGTTGTGTCTCTCTTGTAATGTTCAAATTGTTCCCATTGTTCTATCTCATCTTGTTCCCATTGTTGTGTCTCTTAATGTTCAAATTGTTCCCATTTTTTATCTCATCTTGTTCCCATTGTTCTATCTGATCTCATCGTTCCCATTGTTCTGTTCTCATCTTGTTCCCATTTTTTTATCTCATCTTGTTCCCATTGTTATGTCTCTTAATGTTCAAATTGTTCCCATTTTTTATCTCATCTTGTTCCCATTGTTCTATCTCATCTTGTTCCCATTGTTATGTCTCTCAATGTTCAAATTGTTCCCATTTTTTATCTCATCTTGTTCCCATTGTTCTATCTCATCTTGTTCCCATTGTTATGTCTCTTAATGTTCACATTGTTCCCATTGTTCCATCTCATCTTGTTCCCATTGTTCTATCTCATCTTGTTCCCATTGTTGTGTCTCTTAATGTTCAAATTGTTCCCATTTTTTTTATCTCATCTTGTTCCCATTGTTCTATCTCATCTTGCTCCCATTGTTATGTCTCTTAATGTTCAAATTGTTCTATCTCATCTTGTTCCCATTGTTATGTCTCTTAATGTTCAAATTGTTCCCATTTTTTATCTCTTCTTGTTCCCATTGTTGTGTCTCTTAATGTTCAAATTGTTCCCATTTTTTATCTCATCTTGTTCCCATTGTTCTATCTCATCTTGTTCCCATTGTTCAATGTTCAAATTGTTCCCATTTTTTATCTCATCTTGCTCCCATTGTTGTCTCTTAATGTTCAAATTGTTCTATCTCATCTTGTTCCCATTGTTGTGTCTCTTAATGTTCAAATTGTTCCCATTGTTCCATCTCATCTTGTTCTCATTGTTGTATCTCTTAATGTTCAAATAGTTCTATCTCATCTTGTTCCCATTGTTTTATCTCATCTTGTTCCCATTGTTCTATCTCATCTTGTTCCCATTGTTATGTCTCTTAATGTTCACATTATTCCCATTGTTCCATCTCATCTTGTTCCCATTGTTTTATCTCATCTTGTTCCCATTGTTCTATCTCATCTTGTTCCCATTGTTATGTCTCTTAATATTCACATTGTTCCCATTGTTCCATCTCATCTTGTTCCCATTGTTCAATCTCTTAATGTTCAAATTGTTCCCATTGATCTATCTCAGCTCGTTCCCAATAATCTATCTCATCTTGTTCCCATTGTTCTATCTCATCTTGTTCTCATTGTTGTATCTCTTAATGTTCAAATAGTTTTATCTCATCTTGTTCTCATTGTTGTATCTCTTAATGTTCAAATAGTTCTATCTCATCTTGTTCTCATTGTTGTATCTCTTAATGTTCAAATAGTTTTATCTCATCTTGTTCCCATTGTTCTATCTCATCTTGTTCCCATTGTTCTATCTCATCTTGTTCCCATTGTTGTATCTCTTAATGTTCAAATTGTTCCCATTTTTTTATCTCATCTTGTTCCCATTGTTTTATCTCATCTTGTTCCCATTGTTGTGTCTCTTAATGTTCAAATTGTTCTATCTCATCTTGTTCCCATTGTTGTGTCTCTTAATGTTCAAATTGTTCCCATTTTTTATCTCATCTTGTTCCCATTGTTATGTCTCTTAATGTTCAAATTGTTCTATCTCATCTTGTTCCCATTGTTGTATCTCTTAATGTTCAAATTGTTCCCATTTTTTATCTCATCTTGTTCCCATTGTTCTATCTCATCTTGTTCCCATTGTTATGTCTCTTAATGTTCACATTGTTCCCATTGTTCCATCTCATCTTGTTCCCATTGTTGTATCTCTTAATGTTCAAATTGTTCCCTCATCTTGTTCCCATTGTTCTATCTCATCTTGTTCCCATTGTTGTGTCTCTTAATGTTCAAATTGTTCCCATTTTTTATCTCATCTTGTTCCCATTGTTCTATCTCATCTTGTTATCTTAATGTTCAAATTGTTCCCATTTTTTATCTCATCTTGCTCCCATTGTTATGTCTCTTAATGTTCAAATTGTTCTATCTCATCTTGTTCCCATTGTTGTGTCTCTTAATGTTCAAATTGTTCCCATTTTTTATCTCATCTTGCTCCCATTGTTATGTCTCTTAATGTTCCCATTGTTCTATCTCATCTTGTTCCCATTGTTGTATCTCTTAATGTTCAAATTGTTCCCATTTTTTATCTCATCTTGTTCCCATTGTTCTATCTCATCTTGTTCCCATTGTTATGTCTCTTAATGTTCACATTGTTCCCATTGTTCCATCTCATCTTGTTCCCATTGTTGTATCTCTTAATGTTCAAATTGTTCCCATTTTTTATCTCATCTTGCTCCCATTGTTATGTCTCTTAATGTTCAAATTGTTCTATCTCATCTTGTTCCCATTGTTGTGTCTCTTAATGTTCAAATTGTTCCCATTGTTCCATCTCATCTTGTTCTCATTGTTGTATCTCATCTTGTTCCCATTGTTCTCTTGTTCTCATCTTGTTCCCATTGTTTTATCTCATCTTGTTCCCATTGTTCAATCTCTTAATGTTCAAATTGTTCCCATTGATCTATCTCAGCTCGTTCCCAATAATCTATCTCATCTTGCTCCCATTGTTATGTCTCTTAATGTTCAAATTGTTCTATCTCATCTTGTTCCCATTGTTATGTGTCTTAATGTTCAAATTGTTCTATCTCATCTTGTTCCCATTGTTGTGTCTCTTAATGTTCAAATTGTTCCCATTTTTTTCATCTCATCTTGTTCCCATTGTTGTGTCTCTTAATGTTCAAATTGTTCCCATTTTTTATCTCATCTTTTCCCATTGTTCTATCTGATCTTGTTCCCATTGTTCTGTCTCATCTTGTTCCCATTTTTTTTATCTCATCTTGTTCCCATTGTTATGTCTCTTAATGTTCAAATTGTTCCCATTTTTTATCTCATCTTGTTCCCATTGTTCTATCTCATCTTGTTCCCATTGTTATGTCTCTTAATGTTCAAATTGTTCCCATTTTTTATCTCATCTTGTTCCCATTGTTCTATCTCATCTTGTTCCCATTGTTATGTCTCTTAATGTTCACATTGTTCCCATTGTTCCATCTCATCTTGTTCCCATTGTTCTATCTCATCTTGTTCCCATTGTTGTGTCTCTTAATGTTCAAATTGTTCCCATTTTTTTATCTCATCTTGTTCCCATTGTTCTATCTCATCTTGCTCCCATTGTTATGTCTCTTAATGTTCAAATTGTTCTATCTCATCTTGTTCCCATTGTTATGTCTCTTAATGTTCAAATTGTTCCCATTTTTTTATCTCTTCTTGTTCCCATTGTTGTGTCTCTTAATGTTCAAATTGTTCCCATTTTTATCTCATCTTGTTCCCATTGTTCTATCTCATCTTGTTCCCATTGTTGTATCTCTTAATGTTCAAATTGTTCCCATTTTTTTATCTCATCTTGCTCCCATTGTTGTCTCTTAATGTTCAAATTGTTCTATCTCATCTTGTTCCCATTGTTGTGTCTCTTAATGTTCAAATTGTTCCCATTGTTCCATCTCATCTTGTTCTCATTGTTGTATCTCTTAATGTTCAAATAGTTCTATCTCATCTTGTTCCCATTGTTTTATCTCATCTTGTTCCCATTGTTCTATCTCATCTTGTTCCCATTGTTATGTCTCTTAATGTTCACATTATTCCCATTGTTCCATCTCATCTTGTTCCCATTGTTTTATCTCATCTTGTTCCCATTGTTCTATCTCATCTTGTTCCCATTGTTATGTCTCTTAATATTCACATTGTTCCCATTGTTCCATCTCATCTTGTTCCCATTGTTCAATCTCTTAATGTTCAAATTGTTCCCATTGATCTATCTCAGCTCGTTCCCAATAATCTATCTCATCTTGTTCCCATTGTTCTATCTCATCTTGTTCTCATTGTTGTATCTCTTAATGTTCAAATAGTTTTATCTCATCTTGTTCTCATTGTTGTATCTCTTAATGTTCAAATAGTTCTATCTCATCTTGTTCTCATTGTTGTATCTCTTAATGTTCAAATAGTTTTATCTCATCTTGTTCCCATTGTTCTATCTCATCTTGTTCCCATTGTTCTATCTCATCTTGTTCCCATTGTTCTATCTCATCTTGTTCCCATTGTTGTATCTCTTAATGTTCAAATTGTTCCTCATCTTTTCCCATTGTTCTCATCTTGTTCCCATTGTTTTATCTCATCTTGTTCCCATTGTTGTGTCTCTTAATGTTCAAATTGTTCTATCTCATCTTGTTCCCATTGTTGTGTCTCTTAATGTTCAAATTGTTCCCATTTTTTATCTCATCTTGTCCCATTGTTATGTCTCTTAATGTTCAAATTGTTCTATCTCATCTTGTTCCCATTGTTGTATCTCTTAATGTTCAAATTGTTCCCATTTTTTATCTCATCTTGTTCCCATTGTTCCTCATCTTGTTCCCATTGTTATGTCTCTTAATGTTCATCTTGTTCCCATTGTTCCATCTCATCTTGTTCCCATTGTTGTATCTCTTAATGTTCAAATTGTTCCCATTTTTTTCATCTCATCTTGTTCCCTCATTGTTGTTATGTCTCTTAATGTTCAAATTGTTCTATCTCATCTTGTTCCCATTGTTGTGTCTCATCTTGTTCCCATTTTTTATCTCATCTTGCTCCCATTGTTATGTCTCTTAATGTTCAAATTGTTCTATCTCATCTTGTTCCCATTGTTGTATCTCTTAATGTTCAAATTGTTCCCATTTTTTATCTCATCTTGTTTGTTATGTCTCTTAATGTTCAAATTGTTCTATCTCATCTTGTTCCCATTGTTGTGTCTCTTAATGTTCAAATTGTTCCCATTTTTATCTCATCTTGTTCCCATTGTTCAAATTGTTCCCATCTCATCTTGTTCCAAATTGTTCATTTTTCATCTTGTTCCCATCTCATCTTGTCCCATTGTTATGTCTCTTAATGTTCAAATTGTTCTATCTCATCTTGTTCCCATTGTTTTATCTCATCTTGTTCCCATTGTTCTATCTCATCTTGTTCCCATTGTTATGTCTCTTAATGTTCACATTGTTCCCATTGTTCCATCTCATCTTGTTCCCATTGTTGTATCTCTTAAGGTTCAAATTGTTCAAATTGTTCCCATTTTTTATCTCATCTTGCTCCCATTGTTATGTCTCTTAATGTTCAAATTGTTCTATCTCATCTTGTTCCCATTGTTTTATCTTAATGTTCAAATCTTGTTCCCATTGTTCTATCTCATCTTGTTCCCATTGTTCTATCTCATCTTGTTCCCATTGTTCTATCTCATCTTGTTCTCATTAATGTTCAAATTATTCCCATTGTTCCATCTCATCTTGTTCTCATTGTTGTATCTCTTAATGTTCAATCTCATCTTTTCCCATCTCATTTGTTCCCTCTTATTTCAAATTGTTCTATCTCATCTTGTTCCCATTGTTATGTCTCTTAATGTTCAAATTGTTCCCATTATCTCATCTTGTTCCCATTGTTCCCATTGTTATGTCTCTTAATGTTCCATTGTTCTCATCTTGTTCCCATTGTTGTGTCTCTTAATGTTCAAATTGTTCCCATTTTTCTATCTCATCTTGCTCCCATTGTTATGTCTCTTAATGTTCAAATTGTTCTATCTCATCTTGTTCCCATTGTTGTGTCTCTTATCAAATTGTTCCCATTTTTTATCTCATCTTGTTCCCATTGTTATGTCTCTAATGTTCAAATTGTTCTATTGTTCTATCTCATCTTGTTCCCATTGTTGTATCTCTTAATGTTCAAATTGTTCCCATTTTTATCTCATCTTGTTCCCATTGTTCTATCTCATCTTGTTCCCATTGTTATTTATCTCATTGTTCTTGTTCCCATTGTTCCCATTGTGTCTCTTAATGTTCAAATTGTTCCCATTTTTTATCTCATCTTGTTCCCATTGTTATGTCTCTTAATGTTCAAATTGTTCTTTTTTATCTCATCTTGTTCCCATTGTTGTGTCTCTTAATGTTCAAATTGTTCCCATTGTTCCATCTCATCTTGTTCTCATTGTTGTATCTCATTTTTCCCATGTTCTATCTGATTCCCATTGTTTTATCTCATCTTGTTCCCATTGTTCTATCTCATCATTGTTCCCATTGTTCTTCTCATCTTCCCATTGTTTGTTATGTCTCTTAATGTTCAAATTGTTCCATCTTGTTCTCATTTTTTGTTCCCATTGTTGTATCTCATCTTGTTCATTGTTCTATCTCATCTTGTTCCCATTGTTATGTCTCTTAATGTTCAAATTGTTCCCATTGTTCTATCTCATCTTGTTCCCATTGTTGTCTCATCTTGTTCTCTTCTTGTTCCCATTGTTATGTTCTTAATGTTCATTGTTCCCATTGTTCCATCTCATCTTGTTCCCATTGTTCTATCTCATCTCATCTGCTCCCATTGTTATGTCTCTTAATGTTCAAATTGTTCTATCTCATCTTGTTCCCATTGTTATGTCCCATCTTAATGTTCAAATTGTTCCCATCTTTTTATTCATCTTGTTCCCATTGTTTTAATTTTCCCATTGTTCTATCTCATCTTGTTCCCATTGTTATGTCTCTTAATGTTCACATTGTTCCCATTTTTTATCTCATCTTGTTCCCATTGTTCTATCTCATCTTGTTCCCATTGTTGTATCTCTTAATGTTCAAATTGTTCCCATTTTTTTATCTCATCTTGCTCCCATTGTTGTCTCTTAATGTTCAAATTGTTCTATCTCATCTTGTTCCCATTGTTGTGTCTCTTAATGTTCAAATTGTTCCCATTGTTCCATCTCATCTTGTTCTCATTGTTGTATCTCTTAATGTTCAAATAGTTCTATCTCATCTTGTTCCCATTGTTTTATCTCATCTTGTTCCCATTGTTCTATCTCATCTTGTTCCCATTGTTATGTCTCTTAATGTTCACATTATTCCCATTGTTCCATCTCATCTTGTTCCCATTGTTTTATCTCATCTTGTTCCCATTGTTCTATCTCATCTTGTTCCCATTGTTATGTCTCTTAATATTCACA